>NC_046314.1:43875111-44035111 GCF_009819535.1 Lacerta agilis | reverse complement strand
TGTTAATATTAAATGAGAATTCTGAAAACAAATTAAGGAAAATGTTTTTCTACAATGTGTAACATTTTTTATTTTTTAAAAAAGAAAAACCTTTCCATTAAAGAGGAACGGTTCAAATGCAAAAGCAAATACTTTATTCTCCTGAATATCTTGGCTTCGGAGCAGATCAGTTTAAATAATCAATTCCTCTCTCGGATAGCAGATCCTTGAAATATCAATTTAAATTTCTTCTTATTCAGAGACCCTGATCCTTGAAATATCCTTGTCTTCAATGCCAGATCTTTTGTGCCCATTTGCCTTCCTAAAGAGGAAAAAGGAGGAAACGCTGTGATTTTTGAGATATAGCAATGTGACGCAAAGTGACAAATGGGAGAAAGTGCCACAATGAAACATGATACATTGCAGCATTATGCAATGCTGATACCTAAAGAATCTATAATAGGGTTTTAAAAAAAATGTTTTGGCTGTACTTGAGCCCTGGCTCTTTGCTGCTAGATTAAAAATCCACAGGAATACTCCTACCAACCCCAAAAGCAAAATATTATGCTTTATCCTATTTCACTTATGCCTTGTTACAGCGGGTTCTGCGCTGCTGAATATTTTTGTATGCAAATTAATTAGCTTTCCTGCTCTTGCCTGTGTTATTACATTAGACTGTTGGGATCTCCCGGTTCAACACAATAGAAATAATGAGAAAGCAAATTGATAAAATCAAGAGCATCAATATACTACAGCTATCTGATAGTCTAGCTATATGCAGTATAAAATTTATTCATGGGGGGGGGGGGAGGAAGCAACATGACAAAAATAGCATCATTGCCTATTTAAGCAAGGAAAACGGAGAAACTGTCAATGGTCATAACCCCTAAATCTGTCCGTCTGTAGTTGCTTCACCCATGTGCACAGCCATTTATTCCTTGTTTCTGCTGCAGCAGCTCTTTGGTAGTAGAAGTTAAAGGATCCTGATCTATAGAGTGGAAGTTCCAACTCTACTAGCCAGCACCATAAATGCACATAGAGATGTATTAGAATGCAACTGAAGCATCAGTACAAAGTATACAAGTTTTTAATACTTCAAAACAATCCTTGGTGCTTCCAGCATCCTTTTGCCATATCTCTGTGTATCACTGCGGGCTCTGGCCATTGTTATCTCTTGGGATTTGAGGGGCCCTGGAGCAGTATCTAGGAGGTTGTGTGTGGATTTAAAATTGAGAATTGATTTTATGGAGAAACATATAACACGGAAAATTTCCAATCTGTACTAACAACATGGAATTTATCCTTAAAAAACAGGATCCCCTCATTACCCATGAGGAAGTAATCTGTATCTCATCAAGATAAACACCAATAGCCCTGTAATAAATCCCCTGTATGCTGGAAAAGAACACATAGAAACTGATCTCTCTTATGACATATATTTCCTCTTGTGAAGAGGGATAATTCACAAGTGTCGCAGCCACAAATGAATTATTATATCTCTTCTCACAAGTGAAGATAAATGTAATAATGGAGATAAGCAATCATGCTCACATAGTAATGGTTGCGTGTGCATTTCTCTGTGTTATATATCGGAAGGGGAAATATATTAAATACAAAATTAATGAAGGAACTGCACTGTTTTTCAAGATTCTTGTAAGTTTAGCTTAGAGCTGTAAAATTAGAAGTTTTCAGAAATCTTGTTGGCTGGAGCGGGGGAGGAAACTTAAGCCTAAATGCTCTCAACAATATCTCATAATATCAGCAGTAACGATAGTGAGAAGATACATGCATGTATGACACACATCTCTGTATAATCCAAAGTAAGATTACAAAACAACAACATTTGAATAATTTTTCTCTCTTTCTCTCCCAGTCTCATGCACATACGTTACTTGAATCAAGCTGAAATGCCTTTATACATGCTGCATGATATTACAGAATGTTTGAAGAACCGTGGAGGCTGGAAAAAAGAAAAGTGTGACAAGATAGTATAAGTTTTTCAAAGAGTCTAAAAACAATTAGTTGCCTTCAGCAACAAACAAAAGGGGGTGGGATGGATAGATAGATAGATAGATAAATAAATAAATAAATAAGCAGGACAGTGACAACAGGACATGAAACCCTTGCAAGGAACTGCCAAAAGCTGATTGCAAAAGTAGCAACGTGAAGCCTGTTAAATTCCAGATTGATCCACAACTGAACTCACCATGAGTGCAATGAGCTGTAATGTCTGCACTGCTGAGATCATTGTACACCGTGCCAGCGTTCCATTCTCATCCCAGAGATCAGAAAACACACACTCTTCTCACACAGACTTCTAGAGATTTACCCTCAGTACAGGTGCAATTTCATGTCATCAAAATAAAAACAAACAAAAAAAAATAGCAGAGGAACAGGATGCTGGGCAGTTTAAGAAAAAAATGTGGGGGTTGCTTGCACTACATCCACAACTCCCTTAAGATGGCTGAAGTTGAAGGGAAAAGAAGGATAGGTCTCGTGCTCCTGTTTCCATTCTTTCCTTTCACATGCCAACTTGAGTAGCATTGCTGCTAAATTCCTTTTTTGGGGGGAGGGGGGAAGGTTTGGTAGCAGATTTAGTGTCCAAGTGTCCCCAAACTTCAAGGTGGTGATGGGGGGGGGGAAGTGCTGTTGCTCACAGATACTGCTTGCATGCCTTCCCAGGGCATGTTAGGAGCCTTGGTATGTTCTTTGATCTGGCACTACTCCAGGATACCCAAGTATTGGCCACAGTCAACAGTACTTTTATCGGTTGCCTTACTTTGATAAAATCACTGTAGCCATGGTACCTCATCCGGACTAGATTGTTTTCACATGCTCCAAGTAAGACTGCCTTTGAAAATATCTAGGAAAATACAATTCATTCAGCATGCAGCCTCCAGACTCCCTGTTACGTCAGCTTCTAGATACCTTACCTGTGCAGCTCTGATGCAATCCTAGCCCCAAAGGCTGCCTCATATTTCCAAACCCAGAAACATCCATTGTTGACTGAGCAAGACAATTTCCAAGCAAACATAGAATGTTTGCTTCTATAATCAAAGACTGCATTCTTATGTAAGCACACAGAAGCTCAGAAGCATCACACACATTTACCACAAGCGTAAACATGTGCCTTGATCCTAAAGTCAGCAAGGCATTCTATGGAGGCTCAGCCCATTTATTGTAGTGAAATTAACATCAGTGCCTTTGTATTTTAGACTGGCCCTTTAGAAAGGTTCAGATAGAGAGTAACAAACTGAAAATGTCAACAGTCAGTTTCTCAATTGTATCCCCATAGGAAATTACATAATTTACTAGCCTGGGTATAATTAAAAAACAAGAATTTGTTTTAATAAGATTTTGTAGCTGATTCTAAATCTCCCTCAGAGGAAAATATATTTAAATAATCAATATTGCTTTAATATAACTGTAACTCAAGTTCCTGAAGATATTATTCTTTTAACCTGGTGCAATGCTTTATGCAATGAGTTCAAATAAAACAGCTAGGCTTCACTATTATTCTTGCTACCCTTTTCATACTAGGCTCTCAAGGCAGTAAGTCTCATTGTTACCAGGCCAGGGAAGGAACATCAGATTGATGCTGATGCTGGGAGCACTCCAATTGGAGAACAACCTTTACCAAAGGTATCATGGACTTTGAAGAAGCACGAACTCAGTGTGAAAGGGAGAAATGAGCTAAGAGGAAGGCGCGTTTGGCAAACCCTCACTGTGATCAACTCCCACCTGGAAACCTATGTCCCCACTGTAGAAGGACCTGTGGATCCAGAATTGGCTACCACAGTCACGTATGTACTCACTGTTAAGACTCTGTTCATGGAAGACTATCTTACTTGGCTACAAGTGATCACCAAAGAAGAAGATAATCACATCAGTGGTTTTTTAAAAAATACAATACAGTGTATTGCACAATAAGTACCTGGTGAATATTTTGCTGCTTTCCTAGTTTATTGGCCTGACATCTGGAAATGTAACATGAATGTTCAACAAAACCCCTTTTATGCATATAAGAACTATGGCACGGTATTTGCAGCACATATCGAGATGCATGCACAAAGGCACAAAATGGTTGCATTTAGACTTCATTCAGTCATGTCTTATCATGATAGGCATAGGACAGAGCAATTCATGACCTTCCTCTTCTCTATTTAGACACAGCTGCAAAGAGGAGTTAGCAATTGTTCACTTCACTTTTGATTAACCACAGATTTTCATTTTGCCCAAACCTAGCAAACTGTGTTTCATATTAACTATAGCTTGCTGGAAACAAATCAACATCAAATCACAAGATATGAAGGGTTTTTTGCTCCAAAAATCTATAGCTAAATTTAGCCATGATTTAGAGCTAAGACATAACTGCAATTAATTTAAAAAAATGGTATGGAAAGCTTCTAAACTCCTCCTTCCAGCCACATCAGTGAGAGGGAAGGTGAAGCGCATGGAACCAAGGCTTGCAATGGAATGTACCTTCCAGGTTTTTCAAGACTCTGAAACTCAGACATTGTATATTTCTCAAACTTCCTAAACCTATAAATGTATTTTAGGTGCTGCTGTCTCAAACACAGCATGAAGTATCAGTTCTGCAAGAGAGTATCCGTAGGGACCTTTTGCATGCTGGTTCTATATGGGAAAATTTGTGGATTGGCTCACTGAATGAACATGAGAATTAGCAGCACAGTAGATCTGAATGTCTCTGATCTCATCCCCAAACCATGAAAAGGGAAACAAAAAGAGAACAAAGCAGTTGCTCTCTTTGAGCTCCCTTCATCTCAAGCAGAATGGGGCAGTCACTCTCTCACAAATCTAGTACGGATCAATGACAATCCTCTACCAGAATAATCTACAACCATTCATATTTTTTTGTTAGTGCTGAGCAAGAGGAAGACTCCACCTGTGTTAGGATCTTCTCCATTTAACTTCATACCCCCTTTATCATGCACATAAAATACTCCCATTTGAGTACCCACAGGTTTTTTTTATGCACATCATTTAATTCCTGGGAAAATGGTAAGAAGATTTTGAAAGTTCATGGCTCCCCATAGACATGTTATACATGTCCTAAGACATGTTATACATGTTCCCCATAGAAATGTTATACATGTTTTCAGAGCAATCCAATTGTTTGATACTGCTTATACAGACTAGCACAAAAGGAATCTGCTTACCTTACTGAATTTTTAAATGGAAATGATCTATTTTTATTTATTTATGACAGAATCTATTGATATTAAGAACATTACTGTGAGTTTTAATAAGGAACCCATTCAGAGTTTTAAAAGGAATAGTAAATCAGAAACTTGGTGTACTCAGTATTGCACATAGATAGTTACAATATGCTGAACTATGTAACATCTTGATGAGTGGTCATCAGCTGTATTGCATGCCAAAGGACAATGTCTATAAATAAGTTTTATTGATTTATTTTATAAAAAGCAAATGAACTTCTGAACAACTGGTCTACACTTCTACATGTGGTCCAACTTACAGCCACAGAAATATAAAAATTAAATAAATTTTTGAAATTTTTGAAATTATTAAGAGCTGCCACTAAAATGCCACAGAAGCCTGGGATTTTCCTCCTAAACAAAAAAAAGAAAAGAAAAAAGAATATCTAGAAAAGTCAAAGTAATTTTGATAAAACTAAAAGAAAAACCTTATCTGGAGCTTTTGCACTCCTAGGTTATCATTGGATGTTACCTTGGACTGGAAATCATTCCCTGCCTCTGCATTACAGAATATGGTGGGAGCATTACTTGCTTAATTAATTAATTATTGAATTTATATACTGCCCTATACTCTATATGAAACACATTCCAGTTTGGTTTAGAAGTTAGTGATGTCTATAAGGAACATTCTCAACTGGTTGCACAGATCTTACCTAGAGAAATGTGTAAGTAACATATTGTTTTCCAAGGTTGTTCCTAAAATAGTTTTAACCTGAAACATAATCTCTTGCTTTTCTGGACAAGTCCAGTTGAATAGTAAAATAAGTAAAATATGTAAGGACACAAATCCATTCATTTCATTTCATTTTGGCTTTTAACTTCTACACTCAACAAAGAATCTTGCATGCTTCAGAAGTTTGCAGAACATTTTAATCAATTTGAATTGTTCTAACAAAAGATATTACCTTTATCTTCTCTCTTCTTTGTCTCAATAATCTATTGAGTGAGTCAATTAATCGCTTTGATTTCACAAATGGATAGGTTTATCTAAATGAAAATCTACTTATACATTCAACCATATTGTTGGCACCCATCTGTCTTGGGAGACAATGGAAGAGTATGCCTTTGAGGGTGAAGTCAAACCAATGGAGAGTTTCAGTGCCTTCTGTAGATACCAATACAGGAGAAACATGTTTTGCTACTGGTGGGGCCGATAAAGACATCTGGTTTTGCTGCTGCACGTAACATCAATGTACAATGACTGCTTTGCTGGGAAACAGGTCATGCATCCATAGCAGTGCCTAGTGGAGAAATTACTGCTGGGAGGAGCACAGAGAGAAGAAACATCATGGTGCCTCTGCAGCAGCACAACCAGATGCCTTCATCTGCCCCAGCTGCAACAAAACATGTCTCTCCCAAATCAGTCTCTACAGCCAGAGCAGGCATTGTAACCTTCCAACAGTTTGACTTCACCCCCAAAGGCACACTCCCCCATTGTCTCCTGAAACAGACAGATGCCAACCATCATTTTCTCCTGCTGTGATACTTTGTAAATATGAGGGAAGGATTAGTGTAGTAGGAGGTTTTGGGGAGCAGTCATTACAAGGGCAGTGGGCAGAAGGAAGAGTGCTAATGGCAGGCAAACTGGTCATTAAAGAATATTTTTATTCCAGTAGGCTTTTGCCTGCCAGGCATCTGCTGTAAAGGTCATGTTTTATCTGTAGCTTCTCCCTTGGGTGTATTTTTTAATGTCGCATTTTAGATTTATTTTAATATATTTCCATTGTGCATTTTCTTTGTATTTTAACAACGATTTTAAGTTATTGTAAGCCGTCCTGAGTGGCTCATGGGCACCAGCAGGGCAGGGCAGATGTTCTTGTATCAAAATAGAATAAAATACAATCTAGCCTATTCTTTTTTAACAGTCTGGTTGCAAACGAACACTATACGATTAACTGAGGTTTAAACAAATCAAGTAGAAATAACATGGACAGTACATTTTAAACTAAACTAAATGATGAAAATACTAACTTCCTTTAAATTACATCTGTAATTATACATCTGTTATTAGCAATACAGTAAAATGGCTGCTGTGGCTCTGTGGTAGAAGATATCCTTTGCAGGTGAAAGGTCCCAGTTTCAATCCCTGGTATCTCCAGTAGGGCAAAGAAAGACTTCGACAGTGGTACCTTGGTTCTCAAACTTAATCCGTTCCAGGAGTCCCTTTGTCTCCCGAAAACCATTGGAAAACCAAGGCATGGCTTCCAATTGGCTGCAGGAGCTTCCTGAACTCAAGCGGAAGCCATGTTGGACGTTCGGCTTCTGAAAAACATTCGCAAACTGGAACACTAACCTCTGGGTTTGCGTCATTCCGGAGCCAATCTGTTCGACAACTAAGCCATTTGGGAAAGCCCCTTCCACCCCTTTAGGAAGGAGGGGGGTTGCAGTAGCACGAGCCCCACACGTGCACAGGGGATAATTTCATCCCCTGCCCCCGTTGGCTGACCCCTGGGCACGGTGCCCGGCTAGCTGGCCAATTGGCACAGCTATCGGGCGTGGCTGGCTGCATTTAAGCCAGTGCACGGACAGGAATCAGCCTCTTGCCTTGGGATCCCTTCCTGCTCGCTTTCCCACCCTCCCACCCTTTAGGTAGTGGTTTCATCACCTTGCTATGAACCACGGTTGGTCGCCGTTAAGGGGCCTGGTAGGAATTTTCCCATTAGGCAAATTGGCACCAGCCTGGTGGTTTTCGCCTACCTTGTAGCAACTAGTCACAACTTGGTTTTGGTGGGTAGGCATTGGATTAGCTTAGGAAGGTTGAAGGTGGGGGGGGAGGTTCGGCCATCACCTCCCCCCAAGCCTATGAAGGGTACTTCAGTAAATGAGTCCGGGGGGGGCGTGTCCCTGTCCGAAGCCGTGGTAAGGTGAGGGCCAAAGGCACGCCCCAGAGCGGTAATCACAGGGTGAGTCCCTAGCTGATGTGCAGCAGCAGGGTTCTCACCCATTGGTGGTTAACCCTTCCCGGACTGCCAGCACAACGTGCTGGAGTCGGATATAGTCGGTAGTTCCAATGCCTAAGCCAATACCGCTCAACATCCGTAACCAATAAAGTTGTGGCCTTTTCATGCCCATTTAACCTTATTCTTTGCTTCCTGTGTCTTTATTTCAACTCGGGGGGCGGGGGGTGGGATATACACATGCAACTAAGGTACCACTATATTTGAAATCCTAGAGAGCCTGCCACAGGTAGTCAGTGTAGAGCAGACAACACTGAGCTTGATGGATTAATGGTCTGACTTGATAGAAGCCAGATTCCTCTGTCCTAACTGAACCACTTCAGACTACTGGTGAGGAATGAGGCTGTGAATAAATGTTATCTCATCTGAAAACAATGTGTCTGCAAAAAAACCAACAACAACACAATGCTTCCTGAAGAATAGGGCCAACTCAGTCACTTGATCCATTTGACATTGGGATCCTGTCAGAGTTGTTCTTTTTGAAGCTGGATCTGAGTACCAGGGGTGGCAACTTGAATAAAATACTGGAAGACCCATGTAAGCCTCACCCCGCATAATCGATCACACGACACGGTGCACACACACCATTTGAACGGCAAAGCCCATCAACTTGAGGGTGGGGAGCAGCCCCCATAAAGTTATTGTTAGAAGGCTCTCTGTTAATAAAGTCATTGGGTAAGTTTTTTGTGTCCCAGTAGTAGCTTCCAGACTTTGCAAGGCCCTTTGCAATACAGCATTAAAATAGGCCCTGCAAACAGGTATTAATGTGTAACTTGTTTAGAACCTCTCAGTATAAAGGATTCTAGGAACTGTACTTTTGTGCAGATGTTTTAAATTCTCTTTTAGAGAGCCTAGCCTTTATAAATAACAATGCTTACTATTCTAGGATGTAAGGCTGCAATCCTGTGAGCACTTACCTAGGAGAAAACCCCACTGAATTCACCAGAACTTGTTTCTGAGTATATTGTACCGGTACTTTAATTATCAGTGACCTTGAATTTTTATTTTTATTTTGGTTGTGGCCCTAATGCATTCTTTAAAAAGGTAAATTGTTAAGAGCAAAACTGTAAACAACCAAGCGTTCTTCTGTAACTTGAAGTGCACCCTTTTCATCCTCTTTATGCTGCAATGTGTCTTTTTATCATAGTGTGCGTAGATGGACCCATCTACAATTTCTGAGAACAAAATGCCCAGTCAACCCCTATGAATGCCATGTTACAGTTTTGTATGGAAGTAGTCACTCAGACAGAATGTGGGGTGAGTGGGGGGGGTGGAATAAAAGAAAAATAAATTGACACCTACTTTATGTTATGAATTTCTATGGCAAACCTAGAGGGATGTGACTTAAAATATCTAGGAAATAAATCCCCTGAAAATAAGGTTTAGAATGGAAATGCTGACAGACATTTAACGATAGCCGAAGTAGCTGGCACTGCTATAATAAAGGGACTTATATGGGATGGGGGGAGAGTATGCTTCACAAAAGCATGTGGATTTCAGAGTAGAGCTATATGCAAAATCAATGTAAAGATGCATGGTAATATGCCTGAGTTATTATGATGCAATGGTGTCTGTTACAAAGAACCCAGAAGCTAAGATATTTCAGATAACTGGGAAAGAATTTAAAGGAAAAATACAGCCAAAGCAAAACACTTTAAAGTCTCGTTTATTTCAATGGGGAAAATGTAAGCATTTAGCACTGTGATGCTAAATCAGTTAATCACTTAAAACAGTTTTGATCAGCTAAAAAAAAGATCACAAATTAACAAGGCCTTTTTTAAAAAAAGTGCTTTTAAAAACCTGCAGTTGGTAAACACTATCACAGAGAGTCTTCCTCTGTCAATTTTAGCATGGAATTTTGTTTTGAAATAACAGTAAAAATACAGGCAACCAAAAAGAATAAAAAATAAACGATTACTAAGTAATTAAGGGGTAATAAAATAATTGATTAGCAACCTTAATGCATCAAGGATAAGCTTGTGGAACAATCAAACACTCAAACATTTTATCCCACGGACTACTTGAAAACTGCTGTTGTAGCAATTATAATGTGCTGTGCTGGATGCTGTATGATTTTCAATAAACAATTGTTATTATACAGCCTATTACATTTACGTGTTTTTTCAAGTGGATTTGCGTAATATAGGCATTCTAGTGGTTTTGTATGATTTTCAATTGCACTACTATTTCTTCCTTTATTTCTTGTGTTGCACCTTATTGTATTACGATGTGCATTCCACAGAATTCAAACTGTAATACAACGGAATACAATATAAGAAATAAAAGAAGCAATTTTAAAAAAGCAACATGAATATTTAGCGCGGACATACCATGGACTACTTGAATGAAGCCTGTGGACCATTGGTGTTTCGTGGACTACAGTTTGGGAGCCTATGGAGAATCTGACTAACCACTGAGAGTATGGATGTGTAGTAAGGTGAACTCAGAAGTGAACCTCACTGAATTCAAAGGGACTAACCTTCAAATAAGTGAGCATAGTTATTGCAGCCTAAATTATTTAGGAAAAATACAGACTATATGGATGGGATGTAACTAAGTAGTCTTGCAAGTGGAAGTTGACACAGTGAGTTTTGCTAGTGTGGTGGGGCTTCTCACCCCCTTCCTGTGCATCTGCACAACCCTCAGAATTAGCCTAGGTGTGTGTGCAACAAGCATAACCCCCAGAACAGCATGCTGTGGGTATAAATATCTTGCTGTTTAGAAAAAAGACACCTTCTCCCAGTTGACACCAGCTGGGACACACTTGTGAATTCTCTATACACAAAAGTATGATGTTTGCTTTGGAACTACTATTTAACGGGGGACAGGGACCAATCACCTAAAATTCTTACAGTCAACCAATTAAGATTTCTTCAATAAGTTTTAGAAACTTCATAAGAAGGAGCTCGTGTTATGCTGAAATTGCAAGCTCTTTCCCCACAGTTTGGTGGTTATTCATTACTCCAGATTTCTGTTTTTCCACCATTACTCCAACAAAGGCAGACCCAAGATTCCAGCAAATGTGTTTTTAATCTGCTTTTCCCCATCCAAGTGCCATGCTAGGATGCTTGATTCTTACCCTTTCAAAAACAAACCAATCATAAATTACCTCAGGCATCAAAACACCAATGCAGTCATAAACATCTACAGAGATGTAAGCCCCATTGAATTGAATGGGGCATATTCTCAGGTAAATGCATATAGGATTTAAGCCAGGAATGCTTTAAAAAGATGCCACAAGCAGGTATACAGATATAATTAGTCCACCTCTGTGTGTGTAAAACTCACTCCCTAGCAAGGAGAACAAGGAGAGTGAGTTGCAGTCATTGCAACCTACTAATCAATTCTTCTTTATTCAGAATTGTATAAAAACTAAATGTTTGCCTCCTTCCTTTCTCTGTTTCCTCTCCCCGCTGCCTCTACTCCTTGCGCTCCGCAATCAGTGGTATCCGACCATCGGGTCTTACTGGCGTTCCAACAAAATGAATAGTCTAGAGATGTAGCCAGTCATTTTAATATTCCTGTCTCTCAATAATAATGAATCAGTTTCCCCTCAAATAACTTCACTTGGTAATCCTTTCATGTCTATTTGGCTCCTGAGCGATTTCTGTAGAGCATTGTCTGTAGGGAGAGGATGCAAAGCAGGAGGTGGAGGTGGGAGCATGGGAGAGGGTGTCTGTGAGTTTCTTTCTTTTCTGCCTACAAAACCCAACCCAAACTGTCAAGGTGACAATCCAAAACGATAATCAAAACCACTTTTTACATTCCATCTTGTAACTGCCTCAGGCAAGTTTTAAAGGAGATGCTAACAAATCCCAAAGAATATCACGTATTAAATATTTGATACACAACTAGCTATGTATACAATATGTGGGATGTAAACACAGAGCAGCCAAACACAACACTCCTAGAGAGGACATGAAGGTAACTCAGTCCTCCAGGCTTAACTTCCTGTTTACCTGGACTGAGTTACAGGAACCAGAAGTAGGTGTGGTCTTACCTGGGAGGAAGATCCCAAAGAAGACTGTCCATTTTGCCTCATCTCCTGAAGAAGCAGGATGCTCTCTCAGCCTGCAGCTGAGAGAAGCAGAGGTGAAGCCTGTTCCCTCATGGAAGCAGCTTCACTGCATGTAAATACATTTATCTAAGTTTATGTGCCTCTTTGAGCCTGTGACTCTTGGATGTCCGTGAGTAAACTCTATTATATCTAATAATCAGTACTGTATTGTGTCTTTTTGCTTTTAAGAGGGAACAAGGGGAAATATACCAGGAATATAGCTGGCTTAAGCAAGCCTATGCAAACGTTTTTTGCTGTGTTTTAAAAGGGAATATAAACTCTGCTAAGTTTGGAGCTTGCTCACACAAGCTGGGATTGAGATATATAAATAATATATACTCATCCACACTCCTAAACATTCCCACAAAGGGTTATTGGCCCCAGTATTGCATATTTTTGTGTATTTTTGAAGGATTGCATTGGATTGTGTTTTTGAGTTGAGTTAGATTTTTTTTTTGAAAGTACTTCCTGGTGAGCACATGTTTTCTTTGTCTTTGTTCTTTTGTTATTGTGCTGAAAAGGGATTAACCCCCCTCCCCTCCCTCAGAGTTTACAGTACTCAGAGGCAGTGAAGATTTATTTGAGGTTTTTGTATTTTTGAGCATTTTTGAGTTTTTGTTTTTGGAATTTTTGACAAATTTTTTGGATTTTTTGAAAAAATTTCAACTTTTTGAATTTTAAGATGGCTAGTGTAGCTTTTGATAGTGATGCAGGGCTAGGAATGCCTATGCTGAATGAACGTGATTTTGTTTCATGGAAGAAACGCTTGATCGCATTCCTGGATTCAAAAGGAGTCCTGAATGCAATTAAAAATCCTAAGCCTACTGGCTCAAGTGAAGAGGATTTTGCAAAGATTAAGTTATGGAAGCTACAAAACCATAATGCCAAGACCATTATTTTCAGACTACTTCAAGAGAAGCAGCTATCAATGATAGATATTGAGAGTGATGCGTCTCAAATTTTAAAGGATTTAGAGCGCATTTACAAAGGGAGATCTGAATCTCCAGGAAGGAATGCTAGAAGCAAAGATAGCAACAATACAAGGAATGGCAAGGCTTCTAAAGCAAAGAATTCCCAGACCTTTCAGCAAAAGGCAGAAAGGAAGGAAAGATTTAAGTGCTCCATGCTGTTACAAGAGAGGAGTTTAGCTGTCCAGAATTATGAAAATGTGCATAATACGTGGATTTTAGATTCTGGAGCGAGCTCCCATTACTGTTTTGTAAAAGAATATTTTAATGAATTAAATGATCAAGAATCTGAGATCGAAATAGCTGATGGCCGCATTTTGAAGTCGGAAGGTGCAGGTTCTGTGCATTTGGAATTCAATGTAGATAATGAGTCTTTTAGAACCAGAGTGTCTGATGTTCAGTATGTGCCAGAATTGAACTGCAATTTACTCAGTGTGTCCGCTTTGGACAAGAAAGGCTTCAAGATCACATTTGAGAATGGACAATGTAGTGTAACCAAAGATGGTGAAGTGTATGCTGAAGCCAGACTAACAAATGGGGTTTATGAGCTTAATGTTTCAGAAAAGCAGTCTGCAAAAGTCGCCCATTCCAGCCAGAAGGATGAAGCAGATTTAACGCTGTGGCACCGAAGATTGGGACACAGAGACAGAAACGTCATTCTGGATCTACAAAAGAAGGATCTTGTAAGAGGTTTGCAGGTAAAAGGGAGCAACAACCAGGCTCCAACAAAATGCATAAGTTGTATAACTGAAAAGGCTGTAAAACCTTCTTTTCCACGTTGTGCAGAACAAAGAAGTACTAAAGTTTTGGACATTGTGCATTCAGATCTATGTGGACCAATCAATGTTCCATCACTTGGAAACAACAAATATATATTGATATTTCTTGATGATTTTTCGAGATATTGTGTTGCATATTTCATCAGAGAGAAATGTGAGACAGTAGAAATGTTCAGAGACTACATTGCCATGGTCAAGAACAAGTTCCAGAGAGCTCCAGGTGTGTTGATGAGTGACAATGGAGGTGAGTACTGCTCACGTGAAATGCAAGATCTCATGTCCAAGGAAGGTATCATACATGTAACCACAGTCGCATATACCCCACAACAGAATTCGATAGCCGAAAGGAAATTCAGATCCATTATGGAAATGACAAGATGCATGCTAAAGGAAGCATCCTTGCCCCAAAGGCTATGGGGAAATGCAGCCCATACAGCCGTTTATCTCCAGAATAGATTGCCCACCAAGGGGGCAGAGCGCACACCATTTGAACTTTGGCATGGAAGAACGCCTAATTTGTCACACATACGTGTGTTTGGTAGTCTGTGTTACTATCACGTGCCCAAGGAACACAGACACAAGCTAGACTCCAGAGCACAGGCAGGTATCCTGGTTGGGTACGCCTCTGGAGGAAAAGGATACAGAGTGATGGACTTACGAACTGGTAAGGTCAGCGCACAACATGCAATCTATTTTGATGAGCATGCAAAGGTTGACACAAGGAAGACTGTCATTGACTGTTCCAAGGAGTCAGAATGGACTCAAGAACTTATACACTTTCCTTCTGTAACCCCACAAAGTACTAATCTGCCTTCTAGTGTCATAGCGCCCCCTACAGGTGATGCACCAGAAGACGCAGAGGACCAGAATCCTGGTGGCTCCAGAGACGAAGAGGATCCAGAAGGGGACATGCCAGCGTTGGAGGATGATGAAGAAGCTGATGTGGTTCAGGAACCAGAACCAGAGGTCAGACGCTCATCCAGAACCAACAGAGGTGTTCCACCGGTAAGGTTGTCCTACCTTGCAGGGTCGGCGTCACCACAGGAACCTTCCACATGGGAAGAGATTCAGCGGATGCCAACTGCAGAAGCTAGTCTCTGGAAGAAGGCCGCGCAGGAGGAGATGGATGCACTGCATCAAAACAAGACTTGGACCCTCACAGAACTACCTCCGGGTAAGAAAGCCATTGGCTGCAAGTGGGTTTTCAAGGTTAAGAAGGGGTCAGAAGGGGAAGTGCAACGCTACAAAGCAAGGCTAGTAGCACAAGGATTTTCGCAGAAATATGGTGAAGATTATGATGAAACGTTTGCACCAACTGTAAGATACAGTAGCGTGAGAATGCTTTTGAGCATAGCAGCCTCTAAGCAAATGGACGTACGTCACATCGATGTTTCGACTGCGTTTTTGCATGGGGAGATTACAGAACAGATTTATATGAAACAGCCTAAGGGTTTTATAAAACCGAATGAGGCTCATCTAGTCTGCAAATTAGAAAAAGGACTTTATGGATTAAGGCAGGCTGCTAGAGCTTGGAATCAGAAATTGCACAGTATGCTGGTGCAACTTGGATACAAGCAAGGAAACGCTGACAAGTGCTTGTACAGTAAGTCAAATAATGGACAATTTTCTTATATATTGGCTTTCGTTGATGACTTGATTATCGCAACATCTAATAACAGAGACTATGTGCAAATTGTGAAACACCTCAGCAAAGAGGTGGGAGTCAAAGAACTAGGAGACGTCAAGTACTACCTAGGAATCCAAGTGGAAAGAGAAGAAGACGGATCATTTCTTCTCAGCCAGCGACAGAAAATAAATGAACTGATTGAATGCATGCAGTTGCAAGATGCAAACACAGTTGCAACGCCCATGGCCACAGACTTCCTGAAGAATCAGCAGGATTCGAAGCTGTTGCCAGATAACAGTGAATATAGGTCGGTAATTGGTAAACTTTTGTATTTAGTTACCACATGTAGACCTGACATAGCCAATGCAGTGGGGATTCTTAGCAGGAAAGTGAGTTCTCCCACTGAGCATGATTGGGCTGGTGTGAAGAGGGTGGTGCGTTATCTGAAGGGTACAGTGAACTGTAAATTAAGGTTGCCAGCTGTCAGTGACCCTAAGTTGGTGGGGTACACTGATGCAGATTGGGCTGGGGATAATGCTGATTATAAATCAACAAGTGGTCATATTTTTATGTTTGGGGATGGACCTGTTGTGTGGGGCAGTTATAAACAGAACTGTGTAGCATTATCTTCCACAGAAGCTGAATATATTTCTGCATCGGAATCGTGCCGAGAGATTGCCTGGCTGGATGAACTCATCAAGGACTTTGGTTTGGTGAGAAAGGAACCTGTCAGTTTGCTGGAGGACAATCAGAGTTGCATAAAACTGACACAGAGTGAAAAGTTCCTTGCCAGGACAAAACACATAGGTGTGAGGTACCATTATATACGTCAGGCAGTCCAGGATGGACTTGTGGAACTGTCGTACTGCTGCACCAATGAGATGGCTGCGGACATCCTGACGAAGCCCCTCCCAAGAGAGAGTTTCCAGAATCTACGTGTCAAGCTGGGACTCTGGGTGGTTGAATAAAGTTGTATGTTTTTGTATGTTGTGTTCGTCTGAGAAGGGGTTTGTGGGATGTAAACACAGAGCAGCCAAACACAACACTCCTAGAGAGGACATGAAGGTAACTCAGTCCTCCAGGCTTAACTTCCTGTTTACCTGGACTGAGTTACAGGAACCAGAAGTAGGTGTGGTCTTACCTGGGAGGAAGATCCCAAAGAAGACTGTCCATTTTGCCTCATCTCCTGAAGAAGCAGGATGCTCTCTCAGCCTGCAGCTGAGAGAAGCAGAGGTGAAGCCTGTTCCCTCATGGAAGCAGCTTCACTGCATGTAAATACATTTATCTAAGTTTATGTGCCTCTTTGAGCCTGTGACTCTTGGATGTCCGTGAGTAAACTCTATTATATCTAATAATCAGTACTGTATTGTGTCTTTTTGCTTTTAAGAGGGAACAAGGGGAAATATACCAGGAATATAGCTGGCTTAAGCAAGCCTATGCAAACGTTTTTTGCTGTGTTTTAAAAGGGAATATAAACTCTGCTAAGTTTGGAGCTTGCTCACACAAGCTGGGATTGAGATATATAAATAATATATACTCATCCACACTCCTAAACATTCCCACACAATAGACATCAAACTTACATTATAGATCCCTGTAATTTCTATAACATAGGTAAACAGCTGCTTACCCATCAACATCTGCTAGATGTGAATTCTGTAAGATTGGATTTTGTTTACATTTTAGAAATGGGTATTGTGGAGAAGGAAAAAGAGAGTTTTCTTTAAAAGAAAAACCCAACAGATACTTTTTTATAGCCATGGTGGGAAAAGTATTTTGAAAATACTCTTACAAAAAAGATATTGCATATTCACACATTTTTCTTTAACAATGATTTTGCATTCAATATGCAGTCACCTTTCCCAGTTTCGAAGGGTAGGGTAGGGGGACATTAGCCTTTAAGGAAGAAAAAATGAAGGAGGTACCAAACATTTCAGGCAAATTTCTTTTCCTAGAGGAGTTCCTCCTTCCTGCCAGCAACAACAAATTTACAGTTCTTATATGTTTTTTTTTAAATGCTTTAGTGTTTTAAAAACATAACAAAACAGAAAACCAAATCAAACAATATATAGCAATTAACAAAAAACAATCAAAAATTAACACTCCTTACATACCAAAAAGAAAGACACAGAATTAATTTCATCCTTTACTAATTCTAATGTGTTTTTATATGTTTTTCAGTCTTGTCCTTGGATTCCCAGAGTCAGGATGAGTTGAGGAACGTAGATGCTTCTCATGGAAGTAGGTCCTTTTACTGCTGGGGTCTCATCTGAGCTGGTGCCTGCTGGTTGTCCCCCTGATAGGGTCGGTTTACATCCTGGATTCTACTAAACTCATCCAAATGGATTACCAACTGTTCCCCCTAGAGCTATGTGCAAATGGCCTCTTGAAATTCTCCACCCTATTCGTGAGCGGAGAAATTGAAAATTCAGTTTCACTTAATTTCTCCAGCGCTTTCTTCATCGTAGGGCTCACCATTAGCTGTGGCGACGCAATGCAACTGGCAACAACTGTGTTGTCAACATGGCTGTCATTTTGCATCCTCCACAATGCCCCAGCATCATATGGAAGGGTAGATAATGGTGGCCACTACACACACGTGTCCAGATTTAAAAAAATTAGCCCCTCTTCTTTGAGCCATTTAGTTCTGCTCCATGTGCAGCATCAAGCTATGGCACCCACAGTTCCCATTTCTGAAAGAATTCTGTATTCATTTGAAGCTCTGAAGACCAAGTGGAACACCAAGGTGTGTACATATCAGGGGTAGTGATATGGACCATTGCAAAATATTTCAATAAATTAGATTCATTATTTAATCATACATAATGGTATTTGTATAAATCAGGCTCATCTGGCTTGGATCAGATTCTCTAGAAAACTGCAGAATAGCTGGGCTTAGTCTAAGCCAATCCGAATTGATTTAGAACTAGTGCTTCTTTTTTCTAAGAAATATTTAGGGGTACTCTCACTTTCCTACTTATATTGAAATACTGCCCCTCAATGAGGACAAACTTAGACTCACAAAATGTTTAGGGGTATGTGTACCCCTGCATCCCCCCTATCAGGATACAAATTGTAACCCCCTATCCCCAAAACTATTCTCTCCCTCTCTTTCTAGGGTTCCAAGTCACAGAAAGAAATATGTGTGTATACAAGTCTTTCTGGCCTTATAATAAACATGGGAAGATTGTGTACTGTGTTTCTAGATATGGCTATTCTTGCATCTACATGAGGATACAGTAACTAGTGACAGTTAGGCAAGGAGGGAAGGCCCCGTCTTGCTCAACTCAACAAACAAAGGGGCAGATCTACCTAAAGGAGATGTGGTCCACTGAGGGCAATGTGTGAGGCTGTGTAGTAATGTGTTCTTACTAGTCCACATTGTTCAGGAGTGGAGTGAGCTCTTTGCTGAACTAAGTGTCATTTCCAGATGCTCATCATGGATAATGCCTGGCGGAATGTGCTATAGAAGATTGCACTAAGGCTATGTCTATTTTAAGATGAAGTAGAAAATGTTAGCTAATGGATCTATCACAGTCTTAAAGTCTGGTTTAGAATAGTCCATGGTTGATTTAAATGCTATTATAATGCGGCCCATTGTCAAAACCATTCAGAATCTCATTTTCTTAACAGACTTTTATACAGTCTTTAACTTGACCATCACTAGACTTCTGGAAGATACTGAAACATTACACTGATTAAAGTTGGAAGACATGAATAGAGATTAGGATATTCTGTTCACACTCTATATGCTTTTATAGATCTTCTTTGGAGACTTTGAAACTGGCTGATAGGAGATTGAATACTGTGCTAGGAGAATCCCAGAATATTTACTAATTTTTAATATTCAAATATAGAGTGCTTTACAACAACAGGCTTTTAAATCATGATCTTTATAACATTTTAGAATCTTATTCTGTATAAAGCAAGGTATATGTCAGTGTTTAAAACTGAATAGGCTTGGAAAGTCAAAGACAGGAATGGGATTTAAAAAAAGAAAAGAAAAAAGAAATCTCAATGTTTGTCTGCACAGATTCCCATCCCCTAATTTCTGCATTGCTCCTTAATCTTGACAAGAAACAAATTTAGTTTTAACAGTTCCACTAAAAATATGAACAATTATTGCTTATTATATGCATTAAACAATGCATGTAGCTATACTTACATAATCATCATCATAAAATAATGCTGCAGAAATATACCACATAGGGCTTTGTTGGCACTATATTAAAAATATACAGAACTTTTGTGCATACATAACTTTTGTAGGATCCTACAAAGACAGACTTTACTATTTTATTACTTTTAACCCATATTTATACTTTGCTAGCTCAGTTTATGATAGTATTTGCTTCAGTCAATTGCTATCCATGTGAAAGGGACCATTTTTGCCACTTGCTGAAAAGTCACTTCAGACTCCTGTTGTCAGCTGATGGCAAGCACAAAACCAATGCATATTACGTACATGACAGAAGCTAGAATGTCTTTAGGAATGGGAATCAAACAACACTTGTGACATGGAGTGCCTCATAAATACATGGTGCCTCCGTTAACATTCTGCCTATCAAAACATAAGATACCTTGTTTGTGTAGGAGCATTTTAAGCTTCAGGACACAGGCAAATAGCTAACTTAATGTGAGTTAGAAAGAAGCTTAGCTATGGGGATGTTATTCCCTAATTGCCAAAGGCAAGGTTTCTTGTACTCCCCTCTCAAGCAGCTGGTTCATCAAAAGATGCTAGATTAAATTGATAACTAGAGTTATTGAGTCAGAAGACTGTGTGATGTAAATTAAGTAAGTCTTTGCTTAGCATGAATTATCAAGTACCATGCTTATACATATACTAATAGCCCCCTCTCACAAGTCCATATAATGCTAACCAAATTCCTGTGACTGGAGAAGGGTATAGAGTATTATTCACCCCCCACCCCCACCCCAAAAAGCACAGTCCTCAGATTTGCAGCAAACAAGCCCTTCACCAGAGTTGTTCTAAGCATAAAGTAAAATATCACATTTCTGACCCTGGGAAGATTAACAGTGCCCATACTGATAAAATAACATTCTTATTGGGCAATGGTTCTTATAAGTGGGGATCAAGCACTGAACATGGATCCTAGTGAGGACGCAGTATGATGGGATCACAGTGCCCACTTTCCTCTTTGTTATGGGATGCAGGGGTGGAAATAGATGTTAACCTCTGATGGGAACCCAGAAGGATTGCATTATTCTCACCATGCCTGCTGCATCTGGTGAGATGTCATTTTGAGAGTTATGACAGGGGGGAATTACCTGCACTATTCTGTGCTGTAAGGCTGCTTAACATGGTTTATTTTGGGGGGTGGGGGCTGAGGTGGGGGTGGGCTGTTTCTGTTTAAGTGAGAAGATCACATATGGAGGTCATGGCTTGTTTGTTTGTTTGTTTGTTTGTTTGTTTGCTTGCTTGCTTGCTTATGACTTCTATCCATGTATTTTCAGTGAGGTAACTATAATGTATGTATGATACATTTATCCTTATGTTCAAAGCACCTTCATGTTTAGAATTAAATGAAATTGCATTCCTGACTTGCTTTCATGCCATTAAGAGACCCAAATGAATATTTTGCCCAGGACTATCCAACCTCTATGGCCACAACTGATTACCCCATGCATAAATTGAGTAGCCCATCCTTTTTAAAAAAACAACTTACAATGGAATCATTGAATTAGAGTATCTGACTTCTTACACCAGGAATGCAAAGTCCCATTGAATTCAGTGGGACTAACTTCAGGCTTGAGCTTCTAGCCATTGACTAATCAGTCTTGTTGTTACCAAACATGTTTTCTGCTTCATAGTGATAAGCAATTAGAATAATAGAATCAAAGAACTGCAGAGTTGGAAGGGACCATGAGGGGCATTTAGTCCAACCCCTTGAAATCCAGGAATCGTTGGCCCACCATGGGAATCAAACCCACAACCCTGAGATTAAGAGCCTCATGCTCCACCAGCTGAGCTATCCAACACATCTCTTTGGCCAACAGAAAATATTCTTTGTGACACATTTCTCTCAGTTGCCATTTTGTGAGGTCCTGTTTTTGGAAAGATCCCTAATCCAGAGTGCACCAGTTCTGATCAGATGTGAGAAATTTGGCTTTATATGGAGATGGAGGAAAATACCCAGCAACAGGTAGTAGAGACTAAGCCACTCTGTTTGTATAGCAATATAATCTACTGGAGTACCAGTTTGATAGCATCATGTAAACCCAGCCAATAACTCCTTTGGGGATATAAAATATGCAGTGACTTATGGTAAAGTTACACGATGCTGACAAGAGGTTATAGTGATGCTTAGCAATAGCAGTATTGCTAATTACATTGCTATAATAAATAATACTATTAGTTCTTCTCCAGCATAACATATCCTTATGGCATTGTAAATACAGATAACACAACCAAACAAATTTGTCTTCTGACATATGACAGTGTGGTGACAATGGACACAGCAAAAATGCAAGGCCTAAAATGCTCAAAAAGACACTTTCAGACACTGCTACATGGCCCCCAAAAGTTTACATAGAGATTTAGAATTGGATACTTTCTAATTAGACACATGCAATGAATACAAATCAGCATTCCAGATAGAGTAACATCTGTTCCAAAGTAAGTTGCAACAACAGTTGCACTTCCTTTATAAACATCTGTAGCATTTCAACTCTTCAAAGATGTCAAATTCATTTTAAGCCAGGACTTGCTTTTTGGAACTCTTAAAAATGCACAGTGCCATATTTTTCACATACTGAAGATACAAGATGTTCTTGCATTTTGCAATTCAGTGCATGTGCATGTAAATACACACACACACACACACAGAGAGAGAGAGAGAGAGAGAGAGAGAGAGACCCTCTCTTAATTAAACTTTTTTTTTTTTACATAACCAGCCATAAAATCACTTTCTATATCCTTGGATAAATCAACATTGTTGGAAAATATACTCCAAGCTCATTTTTGTTTCCCATGTCTAAGAGTGATAATTACTTTTCGCCCTTTAACAAATCATGACCCAAGTTCAGAAATTATCTTTTTGAGTAGCCCCTCGAATGCTTCCCCTGATTAATACGGAGGAAATTCAGAGAGATTCCCTGTGATTAATCCACACAAAATGCTCTTCGCAACTGCTTTGCCCCTAGGAATCAGACCGCACATCCCGATGCTGTAAGGCAACCTCACAACAGTAAGGTTTTAAACAAAGGTTGGCTGTGGAACTATCCAAAGCACCAAAATCCATGCTGTTAATGAATATCAAAGGAGATTAGATAAGGATGATACAAAATAACAATCTTGCCTTGGATGAAATTCTAGATTTGGGGGAGAAAACTGTGAACGATTATAATAGGAAATAATAACGATATTTTTTTTTTTAAACCCCTCTGTGTGTCTCCAGAGAGAAGCCGGAAAGGGTTAACGAAAACGAACCCTGACAATAGTGGAAACAGTTCTTCATTGTGTGTTGGTTCACTGCTCCACAGGGCATAGCAGATGTTGTGTCTGGTAGTAAGAAGGGCCCAGGAGGTGTGAGCTGTCAATCACTATTCCTCTAACTACAGACTGTGCTATGGATATGAAGCAGGACTAAAACAATCTGTCTCAGCTGGGGTGTGTGAGGTATCAATAACCCTTGGCAGAGGTGTCAAGAGCCTTGCTGGAATCAAACTACCCTGCTGACCAGCTGCTTAGCAAGTTAACAAGCTCCCATTCACCATTCACAGGCCTCCCAGTGCAACAATTAACACAACTGGAGAATGACTCTGCTCGAATCCTTATGAATAAAGCCTTGCCAAATCTACCGGTTATTACTGATGCGTGGATATTTTACTCAGGCAGATAGACAGGGAGAAGGGAAAGACAACGGTGTTGCAATAGCTGAGTGGGCCGAAATGAAAACCTAATTTTTACCCTTTAAGGAGCAGTTGGAATGTGATCGATATAGTAGGAAAATGAGGGGGTGGGGAATGCTTTCACAGGTCAGCACAGTTATGGGGTAGCACAACAGAAACTGCTGTGTGTAAACAGCTTATGCAGAAGCGAAATTGTAGACATAAAGACAGATCATTAAATAGGCTGGCTGACCTAAGCCAGGAAACATTTGCACAAGTAGTCGTTCCCAACAATAATACTGCAGTTTTATGCAGCCGATGGGGGGAAAGGCAGCATAGTGAAAATCTCTCACATAATGCCCTCAGATTCCATACTAAGTTTAGCTTGTATAGATTTGGATTCCTCTGCAGTAAAATAAGTGAAGTTAGGATGTGAACTATGATATTGGTTGTTTTTCTTTATTTTCTAGGTTTCTCTGTCCCCCATAAGATATAGTTTCCTGGGTGGCTTTCAATATGTAAGTCTTTTTTTAAAAAAAATTAAAGGCGGAGCATAATATTAAAATAAAAACTGCGCAAAATACAACACAAGCAAAAGTGTTATCTATGTACTACACTAAATCTTAGAATGTTACAAAAATGTCACAAAATGGTTTACTTTCCACGTGTGTTTGCCAAATCAAAACAAAGTTTTGGATAACATCCAAATATGTTTTTATCTTGTATAAGGTCAGAAGGCTCACCAAGGTAAAAAGTCTCGATTTTGCAGAGGGTTATTTTCAGATCTTTATGTTCTTCTCCTAAACTCCAAGCCTAGTAAAATATAATGTTTTCCATGTGTCCTCCTTACTGTATTTCCCATTTAAAAAAAACAACAACCGAGAGTATTTGAAGCAGAGTTCACTGAAATGGCTTTAGGTTTGGGGTGTTAGTTGCTTAATTTTTCTGGTTTCATTACTGTATAATAAGTTTAAACTATTGTGACTGCCTTTTAAAAATAAAGGGAGGGTCAAATAGAAGAAAATATTAGCTTTAAACAGAGTTGAGCAACATATTAGCTTCAGACATCTAATGCTGTTTACCCTTATTTTGACACAAAATAGTGCTGATAGCCCACGAGACCTCTTAGGGCAGAGCTTTTCACACAGCAAAAGCTGTTTTCTACTACAAAAGCACAGCAGCTGTGGCTCCTGCAGATACTCTTAAAGGGCGATATAATAAAACCCTGGGAGGGAGTAGGTCGAGACAGGAGCATGAAATGGACGAGATGAAGATCCTTTGTCACAGCCAAACAGGCTGCAAAGTTACTATAGTAACATGCAGTATTACGCTCCAGGTGGATTGACTTAATGTTGCCTAAACAAAACAAAAAAAGAGGTTAATATAAACCAAACCAATAATTATTACACATAATCTACCAAACTGTTTGCCAAGATGCTATTATTTCTTCATTTAACCATACCATAGAAGGCAATGTGAAAATTGCTGTTTGTGGTGGCAGGGCAAAAACGGATCTCCTTATTTCCATTGTGGAAACAATATGTGGATGTACAGCTGAAACAGGAAACCCCTCATTTCTCCTTTATTCACACAGGAGTTGATCGCACAAAGTTTTTGGGTTTTTTTGGCTGAGAATCATTTATTTTATTTTATTATCTTCCAGGAGTGATGAAAATTCAGCACCACTTTGAAAATGAATTCAAACTGCAGTTTGGCTATTAAATCTTCATCAGTTTCTTAGTCCCAAGCAGCAGGCCTAGGTGCTTTATAACACCCTAAAATGGAATAGGCCAAGGCTGAAATGCACCCAATCCTTAAAATAAACAAGAAATAGGTGGCAGGTCAAAAGAAAGATCAAAACTTGACAGGGCTAGCAACGTGAAACCATCTCATCAGGCAATAGCTATCAAACAGCACACTATCTTCTTCTGGTATATGTAGTCTAGAGTGGAAGATATTATTTCAGGTGCAAAAATATCTAAGGCAAGTTGTTCCCAAACTCTTTTTTTCCGCCCCAGACCACTAGGAACTTGCTGGAGATCCTGATGGACCGCTTAATGATATTTCTGTCCGTTGTAGCAATTGTAATGTGCTGTGGTAGATGCTTCACGATTTATAATTGCAGTTTTACAGAGATGCTGCAGATCCCCAAAACAAAACTTGCAGGCGACAGTTTGGGAACTCCTGTTCTATAGCAATCAGTGGACACATGAGTAGCAGGCATGATGTAAAACAGAACACAGTGATTTGAAGGGCAGATCAAAACATTCATCTAGGGTCTTTCAGCCTTTGCTGAAAAACTACTCTTTCTGTTTCAGATGTTTCTGAGTTAAGAATATTAAATTTAAAAAGACACCAATGTGATATCTTTCCTCTGCTTTGGAATTTCAGGGATGTTCCTTTACTTTCTCTTCCCTGAGAGAGCAATGCTATTTATCTACTTCATTCTGCAGGGAAGTGTAACATGCCTAATTAATATTTGCACATGGGCTGTTTTGTAGCATAATGAAATCACATTCCTAAAGCGATGTTTAAGTGCAAATATTGCTAAACCCATTAATGGCAAATATTGGGACAGAAGCTAGGCTGACAGCAAGCGAGCAAAGAGCTCCATCCCACACACTCCATTCACACAAATACAGGTAGAATGGCATGATACGCTGTGGTCCAAGGCTGAAATGCTCTTTAAAAACATCCATGTTACCCCCGAAGGGGAGGGCTTCAACCATTCTTTCTGAATCTATTTATGACATTCATTTGTAATTAGACCTGGGGTTTCCAACAAACTTGCTTGCGATTGAAACCATTAAGGCTGCAGTGCACCCTCTAAAGGGGAATGGGAGGCACAGCCAGTGGATCTATTCAGTGTGATGTCTGCTGCTTCTGCTGCAATACAGCAGTTGCCTCCTCCTCCTCCTCCTCCTCCTCCTCCTCCTCTCTCTCTCTCTCTCTCTGTCATTGTTCTTGAAATACTACAGAATCCTTGAAACCACAAACCAAATAAGAATTCATCATCAAAACCACTTGGGCAAAATCTTAAAAAATGGTTGCTATATTTTCATATACTTATTCTAAATTGAAATGCCTTCTTTACAAGGCTCAGGGTCCCATGGGCTGCTTTTGAGGGGTGACACAGGCTTCTGAATGTGTCATCTCCCAAAGTTAGAAGGAATACCAGAAATGCCCCTTTTAATGATTGAGGCCTCCACAACTCAGAATTAGGGGATTTTTATGTTAAATCTGTTGGGTTGCTATATGCGAGAATGTGCCTAGTTTTCTCTCTGTGTAACTTTTAACAGTTTCATATATCAAATTGAGATTGATTATGAATTAATTTCTAAGGTTTGCCCATGTGCATCCTGCATCGCTAAGCAGTGATATTCTGCTATCTTTGTGCATGTTCAAATTTTCCTCATCAAATGATTTTACTTTAAGCCTTTAGTTAAAGAATATCATAGATCATTTGATCTGAAGGATAAAGTAGTACATTCAGATATAACCAACAGTACAGCTAGACCCCTTATTCCTAACGGTGATGATGATGATAAATAATAATAATAATAATAATAATAATAATAATAATAATAATAATAATAATAATAATGTTATTTATACCCCGCCCATCTGGCTGGGTTTCCCAATGGGCATTTTAAATGTAGGAAATAATTTTGTTTGCAGTGACTGCAGTGGAAACTAAGTTTTGTTGTAAGTTCTTTGATACTGATTGCCTTTCCCAGGCCTCTAATACTTAGTAGAAAATGAAGATTTTTTAAGAATATGGATGTGTGTTAACACTATGAAATGACTTTCAAGCAGTGCAAATTAACAGACATCTGCTTGGAAGTAAATCACACAATAGACCCCCCCCCCAGGTAAGTGGGTATAAGATTGCAACCTAAGCCTTCAGATTTAAACAAAAATTTCATGTATTAATTAATCTTGATAATGTGTATGTAGCATGAGTTTGGCCAAACTGCGAGAGGCAGTGAAAGATAGGCGTGCCTGGCATGCTCTGGTCCATGGGGTCATGAAGAGTCGGACACGACTGAACAACTGAACAACAACAACAACAACAATGTGTATGTTATTAATACTTAACTTCATTCACTCTGATGAAACTGGTAACTGTTTTGAAGATTCATACAAAATTGGCCCCACACTCTAGAATGAAGATGTGAGATGGAGCTGGGGTTAAAAGTCCCAACCTTATTAAATAACATTTTCTAAAGAGTTCGATCATATGAACCCTTACCTGGGAGAGCCATTGAATTCAATAGGACTTATATCTGAATTGGCATGCACAGGATGCACTGAGTATTTGCTTAACAAAAGGATTTCTGCCACTTTTATCAGAACCTTTTGAATTTCTGATAATGCTCTTAAAAAGAGTTTTTACCATTTCAAAATACATGTTCTATTCTTTTAAAGTTCTATGCTTTAAAATAAGTACTCTGGTCAGTTTTATAACAAGCCAGTTCAAACATTGGGTTATGAAACTCACTTATTAAAGAAGCCTGAATTTGTTTTCAATCAGAATCCCAGACCTGTCCACAATGCTAAACTGAGATTTTTTTAAAAGTGAAACTAAACTTGGCAAATGCCCTCATTTTTGCTGAGCAAGAGAAGGAAGAAAAGGAGAGAGCAGATAAGCTCATCAGTATATAGCATTCAGCCACTCACAGTGCAATGCTATACTTGGAAATAAGCCCCACTGAAAACAATTGGATTTACTGTTAGGTAACAAAGCAATGCAAAACCTGTCTGAGCAGTGGCAGGGCAAAAGGATGAGCAGAACTGTGTCTATAGCCTTGTTGCTTACATCAGACACAGCAGAAGGCAGAAGGCAGAGGAAGGCAAAACCTACTCGGGGCTATGCCAGCTTTGAGCTTGCATAGCAATTCAGCCAGATGTCACCAAGTGAAGGCAGTGGGAACAACCCATTTGGGGGGTTTCTGCATTCTGCCTGCCTGGACTTTTGGTGGCCAGAATGGGAAGCTCAGTGTTGGTGGAGTGATGCTGAAGCTGTTCCTGGCTGGGTGGGGAGAGTCCATTACCCCACCCACCACCTCCCCACACCAGCATTGCATATGAGATGGCACTTTAGGTTTGTATAGGATTGCACCCTAAACCAAATAATTAGCAGTGAAGGTCAATGGGATACATTCAAAGCCATAATCCACATGGCTTGCGCACATATATCCTCTTTTAGGGACATGTGCAGAATTACACCATAAGTGGAATTTGTCAAATTCCACTAGATGACTAGAAGTCACTTTTGTGTACTTTCAATGTACACAATGCTGCTTTTACAAGATGCCTTTTGAGTTAAAATTAACAGCTTAAGACTTTCATAGGAAATTTCACCTGATATATGAAGTCACTGCAGCTAACAAGAGGTATATTGATGATCTCATTTAGGACAAAGCATTGGAGGAACATGAACAAAGGGTGTCCAAAACTTTCACACTTCAGTGAAGGACTAGCTGAATGGTGTACAGACAGATGCCAATAACATGTATTTTACCTCATGTCATCCCACCAAAAAGAAGGAGAGATTATATGCCAGATATTACAGCTCAAACAGTTGATGACTCTTGCTGAAAAATAATGCATAGAGCGTTTGGAATGTGAATTCCAGTAAACAGCTTCTGTACTCCAGTGTTTATGCAAGAAAACCATATTAATTTGAAAACTCTCTCTAATTTGAACCATCAGAATTTAGCAGAACATTACAAAGAGCTCTCCACCAGGCTCTTCGATTAAGGCCCAGGTGGCTTTTTGAGAGGGCTTTTTAATAGCCTCTTAGCGGAAAGCATTAATCTCTCCTACCATACCTCACTTAAAGGAACATTTCTATAGGTCTACAGTAGGAGAAAAACCGCTCATTTAACCCTGAGAGTGCAAGCCACAACATGAAAATGGTAGTTTCTCTCTGTTTCCTGGAGGACAACCCAAAATGACACCTGTCCCACAATGTGTCCCTGCCAGGAACTAAAGCTCTTCAAGGATGAATGCTGACAGCATTATCAGGGCAAACTGTGACAGCTATATTCTGTGTATCTTGCTCTACTTCCACACTCAGCACAAAAGCAACGCATGAGCTATAGCAAACAAACCTATAGACCCGATTTGTATTATCCACGAACTGCATAATTAGTCTATGCTGTTACTTGTTTATCTGCTGAATGTTCCCCAGTGATGGAAGAAACAGGAACTGAAGAGAGGTTTTGATTGCCTGCAAAATACCTGACTACAGCAAATGGGGTGGACCAGGGCCAAGAGTGTGTTACTGTATCCCCTAATAAATAGTGACAACTAGGGCTGTATTTTTCCCACAGTCATCATAGGCTTCGTGATTTATCTCTGAATGTGACACAGCTATTTCTCCACATTAATAAATATTTTATGTTTAATCATAAGATATCTGCATTTTGGACAATGTGAAGTGAAATATGTAAAATATTTACCATGAAATATGCATTTCTTTGTCATTGGGAGGGAAATTACAGCCCTAGCAATTAGACTACTGTGTCAGGCCTTAAGCTTGGCCCCAACCAGCATGATGCACTTAAGGGTATAAGTACAAACCTGCAATGGAAGTTGTGTCTCCAAATATGCCAGTGCAACTGCCGGAACTGAGACAGAGTAAACATATGCAGAATGTATATGTTCACATGTTGGCATCCATCTGTCTCAGGAGACAATAGAAGAGTGTGCCTTTGGGGGCAAAATCAAACTGTTGGAGCGTTACAGTGCCTGCTGTGGCTCTAGAGACCAATACAGAAGAAGTCTTGTTGCAGCTGGGGCAGATGAAGGCATCCAGTTTTGCCTCTGCAGATGCACCATGGTGTTTCTTCACTCTGCACTCTTCCTGGTGGTCATTCATTCTCTGGTCACTGCTGTGGATACACAACTTGACTGTCTGTCTCCAGGCTGTACAATCATCTGCAAGGGATTCCACTAAGCTGGGATTATTGTTGCCAGCCTTCTTGTCATGTTTGCACACATCTTTGTAACACAGAGTTGGTCTGCCAACAGGCCTAGTGCCTGATGCCAGCTCCCCATAGAACACGTACTTGGGGATCCTGCCATCTTCCATTCTGTGTACATGACCAAGCCAGAGTTGATGTTGCTGAGACAGGAGTGTGAACATGGTGGGAATGTGGGCCTGGGAGAGCACATCTTTGCACATCTGTTCTGCCATGTGATGCCCAAAATCTTTCTGACACAGTGCATATGGCAGGCATTGAGGTGTTGCTCCTTGTGCATGTAAGTTGCCCATGACTCATGTTCACAAAGCAGCATGCTCAACATGCAAACCTGGTAGACCTTCATCTTGGCATTGGATGTTAGCATCCCATTCTTCCATACCCTTTTAGAGAGGCGGGCCAGTACTATAGCTACCTTGCTAGTACACTTGTCTTGCTCAGCATCGATGCAAAGATTGCTGGTTATGGTGGGACCCAGGTAGACAAAATAATCTACCACTTCAAGTGGGTGGTCACCAATGCTGATGCATGCATGGAGTGCAGGCAACATCATGACCCAAAATGTTGCTATTTGTCAGGCTGGTGGTGAGGCCAAACTCCATGCAGGCTTAGACAAAACAGTGATGAGCCTCTGTACAGCTTCTTCAGAATGTGCTGCCCATCTGTTGCCCTACACGTGCAATGGCTTTCCCCACAGAGGCGTAGGAAGGTCAGGTGGTACCCGGTGTGGAAATTTTCTTGTCACCCCCCCCCATTGATTCCCCCTGCAAAAATGGTTTTACGTTATTTCATATTTTCTTACAAAGGAATAATAACAAGTAATAATAATAATAAAACTTTTATTTATATCCCGCCCTCCCCAGCCGAAGTTGGGCTCAGGGTGGCTAACATCAGATACATAACATTGGTATAAAATCAAACAATAATTAAATTACCTCCTAAAAACATCTCAAAATCAAATTAAAGTCTAATTAGATGGCTTTCCAAAGGGTAGGGTTGGGAACAGTAAGTGCTCCACTGAACTGAAATTTCAGCCTTCACGACATAGGAAAACAGCCAAGTAAACAGCTATTTTGGTGGAGGAGGGTCAAGAGATTAACTGATATGCATGAAATTTCATATATAGCTATATAATCCCTAGTGTAGTAAGATAAGACCTTTGGAGCAGGCATTTTTAAAAAAAGTTTTTAATGAACCGCCCTAGTAGGGCAGTAATTGTTCCTTGATAATTTGTCACCCCCTCCATTATGGAACATGGGGTGGTCCGCCCCCTACGCCCCCTTGCTATGCCCATTTCCCCACAATACTCAGCAGGGAGATTCCATGGTAGTTGTTACATCATGGCAGTCACCTTTGTTCTTGCAGGCATGTCCAAAGTCCATTTCAGGGGCCTAATCTGGCCCGCCATTTGGTTTAATCCGGCCCCTGTGTCAGTTTATTCAGTCCTAAAAAAAAAGGTTGGCCCTTTGGTCAGCCCTCACCTTCATCAAATTTGGTCCTCTTTGGAAAAAAGTTTGAACACCACTGCGACAATGCTGAGGTCGTGCACATGCCTGAGAGCTTATGGCATTCTCCAGCTTGTCAAGGGAGGGATGAAGTGTGGTGATATCACCCCTTTAAGAATGATTTATGGGAATGGGTTTAGAACCTCAGAAATAATAAGCTTACATATAGCTCCCATTAAGGTTTCAAGGCCAGTGTCACAAGGGTGGAAGACACCCATGGTGTAAGTTTCCATAAAACCTGGGTTGGTGGAAGGTCTCGGCAGCTAGCCAGCCAGGCCAAGATCAGCATCTATTTGAGCTTTGACAGCATCTTGTTCCATTGCCAGCCTATTGTGATTTAAGTGTAAGTGTTAATGTTAATTAGCTGGATAAGTTAGTGTTTGTTGTTTTGTTATCTTCTGAGCCATTTTAATCTGTGTAATTATTTGGAGTTTTTTTCTCTCGTAGAGTTTTGTTTTAGTAAAGTCTGAGTATCATTTTATGAAATTTGGTCTGGTCTGAGTTCCTGAACCATTTAATTTTGACCACACTGTTCAGAGCAAGGGTCATCCACCACAGGGAGGGACATCCAATTTTTCCAAAGCGAGCAGTGTCTGAATGCTGTCAATTGCTGTGTCGAGACCATGTTTTCCCATGAGTACAGTTCTGGATAGTGCTCAGTCCATTGCACTATGGTAGCCTGGTGTGACACAAACATTGTTCTTTACCAATTGCTTGGTGGCAACAAAGTCCAGCTGGCGCCGGTGACCTGACCTTGGACACCTGAGCAATGAGACCATGTAGAGAAATTAGCCACTTTTTGAGTTCACACCCAATTCAAGCAGAACATGTTCAGTTACTCAGATTATGAAACTGAGGCTAAATACTTGCATGTGATTTATAAGATCTTCCTGCGTTTCTCACAAATCATTCAACAGAGATTTCTCAAGGGAAAGAGATATTCTTGTTCCGAATCCCTTCAATCACTGCTGCATCACTGGATTCATGGAGCCTAAAGGAAAGGCAGTTCTGATTAGGGATGAGAAAGAAATTTAGTTTGGTTCACACAAAAAAACAAAAACAAAAGAAACCTCCAATATGTCAACTGAAAAGTGTCTATCCTTCAAAATTCGCACTTCTCTGAATTTTGCAATATGCTTCTCTAACCAAAAATGTATACATAAATTTTTACATATTAGTATATTGTGAGTGGTAGAGCATATTAAAATGCTTCATGGTTACTTTTTAAGAAAAACTGAATTTAAGATTGGAAAAATGAGAAACTAAGAGAAAATGAAAGCAACAGATTTATCCCTCCATAGTTCTGGTCTGAAATGCATATTTCAGGTGTGGTGAGGCTATGGCTTGGAGAGGAGTGAACAGAGACTGGAAGGAGAGGAAGAAGATGGTGCTGTGATGAATATGGGGGGGGGACATTAATCAGGGACTATAATACTCAAGGATCTGCTTTATCAAGCTGTGGCTACATCTAGTCCAGTACTATCAACTTGAACTGGCATTGATCCTGCAGACAGTACTCTTTTTCAGTCTTACTACTTGAGGTCTTCTTAACTGGACACGCCATAGATTACACCTATAATCTGCCTGTGAAGCTACAGTTAAGATCTTGTCCACCCATTTAGGCTCAGCAACACTGGCCAGACAACTTCTGCCATTCAGAAGGAAAACCAAACAGGCCACCTGACTTAGATTTATTATTGCTATTATTTCTAATTATTATTATGGAAATTTATAGACCACTGCACAGCAAAAAAAGTCATTGAAGTGTTGTACAATATAAAAATAGAATAGGTTTTTGTCTATAGTACAGATAATGATAGTATTTCATGGCACCACAATGGGAGTACTGCTCCATATATAAAGAACACACTGAGTCTCCTGGCAAGATCCAATGGAGGGTAGGGGGAACCAGCACAATGTAAAGCAAACCACAAGTTCTAATTTAATCAATTTCTTCTGCTAGTTGATAGCTGCTCCAAATCTTCCATTTCGTTTGCAAACCCAGGAGACGGTATGGGCCTTCGAGATTTCTTTCATTGTTTTTCTTCTACCCTAAAAATGTAGCTTCACTCTTCTAGTTGTTTTACTATGCCTTTTATAAGATGTTCACATCACCCCTTTCTTTCTTTCTGATTGTTACCCTTGTTAATTAGACATTAAACTATCTCATGCTAATTAGTAGGAAACAACAACAAAAAACAAACACCAAGGGTAAAAGAAAATACACATAATGCCTGGAAGATGCATGATCCCTGTACAGACATTCCACCTGTAAAGTTTTAAATATTTTGAAAGGATGAAAGTCAGGTGTGGAAAGAAGATATAACAGATCAGAGAGAGGAACATTCAGGGATGAGATCACATTTAACTGATAAATGGGCAGCTGGGACACACTGTCAGATTTTTTGTTGTCATTTAGGGTAATTTTCTAAGACTCCTTATATTTATTATATAATCTTCCAGTGGATAAACTTTATGAGATTATTCACTGATTACAACCTAATTTAAGAATTATTTGCTATTAAAAGTTTGCTGAACCTGGTTCAGCAGAAGCACCTGGGGGGGGGGGGAATCCATCCCAACGTCTTTGGTTAGATATGAGACAACAGCAACCTTTCTTATTTCTTTGGGATTCTATTTCATTCTAGCAGGCTTAACTTGCCATTGCGTGAACAAAGAAAATACCAGACAGAAAGGGCTCCAGGCTAGCTCCTTCCAAAAGGATTCGACCTTCGAAATACTATCAATATCAACCCTTACACCCACCCGGTTAGCACTTTTTAATACATTCGCTGAAAGCCATTAATAAAGCAACAGTCATAGTCTGGTTCTTAACCATGTGTCACACTGAAATAAGTTCATGTAAATCTGTGAACTGCACGACAATGATCAAATTAACAGTCATTTCAGGGGGGGAAATGCCCCTCAGGCTGAAAAATAATTAGTAGTCTCTCACTCTTTTCCTACTAATAAAAATCACGATATTATTGTTGACTGTGCTAATAAAACACCTTCTGTGACCCTGATGTAGTGGTGCAAAATACATGGGCAATTCCATTGTGCAGACCTCACACCTATTTTATTTGACATTTCTGCTGGTCCCCCCGCCTCCCTCTGGTTACGTCTAATTGTCAAAATGCAACTTCCTTTGCTTTGCTTTTAATAATTCACATCCTAAAGCAAATATCAGTTTTCTAGCACGGTTCTTGTAGTTTATATTTCTTTTATATGAGATAATTAAAGGGAACTTGTTATGGAGAGAGCCTTTTTTTTAATCGCTTTTTCTAGGCCATCCGTGGAGACTTAAGCTGCCACCTGTCTCAGTAAGAACCTATGAAGGAACAAATAAAAGGAAACCCCTCACTATCTTCATGGTAGTCAATATATAGTAAAGAAAGTTTGCTAGCGCTTGTGAAATCCACCCATGCACAGAACTATTCCAGCCACTCCAATTGAAGTACCTATCGGCACTATTTAAAATTTATGTAGCAGCAATAATGTGCTGGACTTTTCATATATTCTGCAGAAGCAGCCCCAGGTTCACCAGCAAGTGTATACTCAGTGTAGAGCAGCAGCCAAACCACTATGACACAGATATTTGCAAACACATGTTTAGCACATTTACTCCTTGCGTTTTACGAGTATATGTAAAACAGCATAGGCGTAAACCTAAAAATGCAATACGTGATGTGGTAGGCTACTGGGGCAAAAGTGATTCTAGGAGGATTTATGACCTTTTGCGAGTAAAGAAAGACTCCTGACCTTTTTAGAGAATGTGATCGGGCAACATAGAGAGGAGAAGTCTCTTCCAGTCGTTCCATCAACGCAAGCATTTTGGCTTACCTGACTGAACGACCCCTCCTTTCCTCCTGCTATGCATTGTTTCAGGGGTTTCCCCAACCTTCCCCCAGAGCCAATTTTGCAGGGAAGGAGAGGAGGGAAGCCCTATTGCATAAGTGGAAGTTCTAATACAGGGCTTTTGCTGGCAGGAGTCAGGACTCATTAGTTGAATCCCACCCTAAGTGATTATGAGCATGCAGCTGCCTTTTATTTGTGGGATCTCCGATTCTTAAGTCTGCTAGCAATTCAGTCATTAAATCTAGTTGCTAGGAACTCAGAATTCTCCTCACTAGGAAGCAAACTGATTGTGGACATGAGTGCTGTGCAGAAAGTGTGAGTGTCATGAGTATCTACTCTCTACATGCTGTCAGGGAGTTATGCTGGCCATGGTAGATGGAAAAACCATGTGAATACCTTGCCACTCCAAACAAGAGCAGAGAATATGTGCACAGTGGAAGGTACTTGTACATGATGCGGTAAAACAAGCCAAGTCACATCCTTCAGGGAAAGTAAACATTTGCTGTCTTCTTGTGGAACAGGGTAAAGGTTTTCAGTACTCAGGAATTTTATGAACAATCAGCGGAAGAAACATGTCTAGTTTACAAAAAATGTAGTTATGGATCTTTCCAATTTTGTAACTTTTCACTGGCACTATAATATCATCCTGTCCAACTTTTTATTGGGATGTGGGCATACAAATAGCTCACCCTAATGCCTTCCTGTGGGCATTTACCTCAACTGAATGCATACTTCATAGGAATGAGAGCCTCAGAAATGTAGAACTACTCCCCATGTCCTCATAGCCACCTGTGAGTTATTTAGCATAGCATTTGGTTTGTGCTTAGTCTAATTGCTCAGGATTAGACCTCTGAAGCAATGCAAAATTCACAGGTTCCTCTGATAAAGCTTAGAATACTCAGGGCTCTTTTCTACAAATAGGATTTTAAGCAATTTCCATCTTTCAGGTGTTATCAGAAAACAAATATTAGTAAACAGCAGGTAGCAGGTAAGTGGCAGTGAGGAAAATATCTGTTTAAATTCCATAGCATGTTGAGTAATTAATGTAGGTACAAAATGAGAAGATGTGAATTGCACAGAAAGAAAAGGAGGCAGAAAAGTAATTGCTTCACTTATGCTTGAAAAGTACTCCTCAGGAATGGAATGAAAAACACTCTGCTCAGTGGGAATTCTCTCAAATAAGTTTAGCATCTTGGAAGACTGATCCCCAACCTATCAAAAGGGGGGGATTACAAACACCATATAGTATGAAGATAATGAATCACTGTGAAGTGGAAGAACCTGTTTTATGCTTTATACAGAGACAAGCATGGATTCGCTACCCAGTCCGCAAAGCTGAAGCTGATCATGGTTACCTGACATAGACTTCACAAGGACATGCAGTCATGTCTTGCATTCGTAGATGTAGGCTTGAAACAGCTGTAAACCAGGGTGGAGAACCTCTTTGGCCCAACAGCCCAGATCTCCATCTCCCTCCATCCCACAGGCCACCTCTGACAACCACCTGAGGTCATAATAGCATCACTGGGGGAAATAGTAATGAGTTCAGCCTTGCTTTCTGCAGGGATTGGCTGCTGCATCTCTACCACACTTGGTGTTGCATATGGTGTTGGGTGGGACAAGTGGGTGTAGTTTTGGGGAAACCGCTTGGGCCAAAAATTCCCCACCCCTGCTGTAAACAATATAGTATAAATTAGACATAAGAGCCTGACCAAGGGAAGCCTCACACCTGCCCAACTAGCCTGAAGAAAGTCTTCCTCCAGCCTAGCATTTGCCTGCTTGTTCACCTGCTAGCAGGAAAAGAACTGGCAATGAGTTGTGGCTTATCCTCTAATACAAAAGCAAACACAGGAGTAGCCAGGCTAGGTTAGGACCAGTTTCCTTTATCTGTTTGTGTGTATCTAGTTGAATCCCATTATAACATAATTATAATTAATGGGTTCAACTTGACCTCTACACTGTGGCTTAGCTAACTTCATGACATCATGCGCTCGGCATTGTTCTCTGCCATGCCTTCACCTTTTTTTGTCCTTCAGACAAGTTCCAGCTCAGTATTTTCATCTGTAAAATGGCAAAACTTTTTCTAGATCCTTAATTCCTTGATCATATAATGCACACATTTCTGCTGTAGCCTGCGGCTTGGTTCACTTTCTAGCTTTGTGTGTAGATCGTTTCCTGCTTTTTAATACTGGCACATGTAGTCAGGAGCGTAGTAGCATACTCCGAGCACCAGCATTTCTGCTGCTTCCCTGCATGGAACAGGGCAGTGGCAGTGAGGTTGGGTCCACACAGGCGCACCAGCAGGAGTGTTGCATTGGGCTCATCATTGTACCCACACACCCCTGGCCTCACTGCAGGTCATCTCCACCCCAGTCTCATGCAGGTAAGCAGCAGAAACACAGCTGCTGGAAAGGTGGTTTTGTGGCTCTCTCCCACTAAAAATGCCTGGGTGTGAATGGTACTGTTTCTTGGCACATGCAAAATAGTTTTATGTTGTAGGAGTGTTTTCTGTGGCTCTGTGCAGAGACTCATCTGCTGCAACTGCCCAGGTACCAGAATTTTACTTCAAGACTTGGAAATACTTTAGGGAAATTAGCGAATAAAACTCAGTCTTCACTATATATTTTTCAGTTTCGACTTCCTTAGGTAGATGTGGATAATCTTTCACTCTGTCTTTAAAATCTATGATCCCCTTATACTTAAAATTATACAATTGCCAGGCATCACTATTGTTTCTTTGCTAGATAAGCAATCTGACCTGTGTTGTTGGGGAGTCTTCAGTACAAATCTCTACTCTGCCACATATTTGATTTATTATCATCCAAATACAGTGGTACCTCAGGTTACATACGCTTCAGGTTACAGACTCCACTAACCCAGAAATAATGCTTCAGGTTAAGAACTTTGCTTCAGGATAAGAACAGAAATTGTGCTCTGGTGGCGCAGCGGCAGCAGGAGGCCCCATTAGCTAAAGTGGTGCTTCAGGTTAAGAACAGTTTCAGGTTAAGAACGGACCTCCAGAACAAATTAACCAGAGGTACCACTGTATCACAATACATTGCATATCTGTGTATACCTCCTTCTCTTTTTAACATTGGCTTAGAGTTGAACTGAACACAGTTTTACACTATTTCCATAATTGTCATGGTTGTAAATTGTCAGGTATCAACTCTAGGAGTGCTCAACCGGCTGACTTTTCTATCCTGGTAGATGGGAAAATCCCATTCTGGCATGATTTGATGTTTGGGGAAGAAGCACATGATAGTCAACCTTGGTCTCTGGACTTCTCTTTTGGTTTCCTGTTAGTCTTCAGCTCACCTACCTCTCCAAACATCTCACCAAAAGCACAGGGCTGATAATAAATCAGAAGAAAGTCTATTTGGCTAAAGAAAGCCATTAAACAGGTTAGCTCCTTTAGGAGTGCAAGCATTCCATTTTGGAAGCAGCATTGCATTTAACAGAGGTTCTTTTATACTGACAGTTCAGAAGAAAGACCAAATTCAGCCTGTAAATGTACACAAAAGCTTTGCTATTCCTATTAAAGTAATTGCAGGGAACTGTAGTATCTATTCCTTTAACAACTGTCTGTTCAGCATGGCATATGTGCAAAGCAAGCGCTGGAACAATGAAGATGAATGAACCATGATCACAGGTAAAATATGACATGAATAACTATGTTAATTTCAGGTTACTTTGTGATTTGAATGTGCTATTGCGAGGGGCAGATTAAGGAGGCAATAATTTTAAAATGGCACATCTGTAAGAATCGGAGAGGTAATGCTTTTTTTTAAAAAAGAAAAAGATACTAAACTGAACTGACATTGTCTCTCTGTGCTTCTCAATTCATCTTGCATATCTAGCTACTCATCTATACCACATCTCAAGTCATTATGGCTAATAATTCCTAACTATTCTACAATCCATTTTCTTTCAACTGCAAAATTCACAAAGGTAATTAAACCAATTTGGGGGGGAAATTAAAGGGGGGGAAAACATAACTGGATTGCCGCCACCACCAAAAAAGTTTTACTATACCCTAAGGATGACGGGAAAGGGGAGAAATCTGTGTGCATAGCAGTAATATTATTCCTTATGTAACATTCATTCCTGCTAGCTAGCTAAGCTCAAATTAATTGTACTGACTAAACTTTTCTTCTTGGAGAAAATTAAAGATATGCTGTTGTCAACACTTGAGCATAACCTTGCCGACACTTAAACGCAGAGAAGGGTGTGACATCCTGCCCTAGCTGCCTTGCGCTAATTAATCACTCTGGTATTTAGGACCATTCAAGCAGACAAATTAATGGAGAATAATTAGTGTATCTTTGTTCCAGCTCAGCTCTACACACACACTCACACACACACACCGCACACTCTCAGGGAGAGAAAGGAAGCAAGAAGAAAGTGAGCCATTAGCATGCACATAGTTTCGCTTCTGTTCAGCGCATTCTGCAGAGATTAAGAGAAAAGCCAAATTAGCCGTCGTGTGACTTGGGGTTAGGGCATCTTTGTGCTCAGAGAGCCCTCTGCTTGGTGCTGGCTTTCAGAAGTGAGTTGTTAATCCTGAAGTTAAGATTTCACAAAACACAATTAAAACTGTCTCTTTTCTGTCTCACTGATACATGCACATAGGAACAGCAGCCTATGAAAGATAAAGGGGGAATCACCAGAGTTGCTCCTTTTTCTTTTTCATTTTAAATTTGAGCACTGTAGTGGAATATATCTACCTACCCCTGTTTTTGAGACTTTCCCGCTCTCCAGCCATTAGCTTTGCTGGGCAAAAGGCAACATGTTACAAAGACGTATGCTATTACGTTATCCCTTTGGTCATCTACAAAGCATTTCATTATTCTGCTGGCTCCCACCTCCATCCTTTCCGTAGTCCTTCACAGAGCATGTAAAACTACACTTCCCCCAACAAAATCACAAAAGCCACCAAATTTAAAAATGGGGGAGGGATCACTCAAGAAATGTCTGCAAGAGTAAAGGTATTAATAAATGTGCACAATACTTACCACTAGCAACGCAGAGAGTGCTACTATTCAAAGTGTATCACAGGCACTTTCAACTAAGTGGCAGATATTTTTGTGTATTATCTTTAAATCTCTACTGACAGAAAGTGTTGGGTAAAACAATACTGAGGACCTACGGTGAACAACATTCAGGTCACTCTGACTCTCACCTGTTATATTTAGTGCCCCCAAAACCAGGGGCTGAGGTGAGTGTTTTATTAAGTTGGGTTTGAGCACCAAACAGGGTCTGATCACAAAAAACAATTACATCCCTACCCTGATATCTACACTGACTCTCTTTTCCCTTCCATACACAACCGAATGAAATGCTTGAGCCTAGAAAACCATAAGCAGATTAGACACATCTTGGGATGAGTACATTTGTCAATTTTACATTCTTTCAGCTTCTCATCTTTTTCTGATCTTAAGTTCAGCTTGCATCATTTCCATATCAGCTCACAGTTGTTGTTGTTGTTTTAAAAAAACCTTATGAAAATACAAGAAGATTTTAGGGTGACTTTCTCCTAATACTCAAGTCTGTATGCTTGTATACACATTCTGCAGTTTTTATATTGTAATTTTACATTATGAACAGCCCTGAGATCTGTGGATGAGGGGCAGCACACAGCTGTTGTTGGACTACAACTCCCACCATCCCTAGCAAGCAGGACCAATGGGCAGAGATGATGGGAAATGTAATCCAAAAACAGCTGGAGGCCCAAGTTTGGGAAATGCTGTGCTAGAGAGAAAGCTGATAGGGAGCAGTAGTACTAGTTCTCATGGTACCAGAACTCCAATGAAGCTGAATGTTGGGAGATTTGGGACAAAAGAAAGAACTTCTTCTTGCAGCACATAGCTAAACTACAGGTAGTGACGGCCGCCTTGTTACATGACTTTAAAAGAGGATTAGGCAAATTCATGGAGGATAAGGCCACCAGCCATGAATGCTATGTCCTACTTCCAGTGTCAGAAACAATATGCCTCTGAATGCCAGTTTCTGGGGGGCACAAGTGAAAAGGGTGCTGTTGCACTCAGACCCTGCATGGGCATCTGGAGAAGAAAAGGGTGCTGGTCCAAAAGGGCTTCTGGCCTGATCCAGCAACACTCTTCTTGTGCCCTTATGAAATTAATGTGCCCATGGTTCTGAGCTTTTAACTAGCAAAGGAGGAGAGGAGAGGAGCAGGGTGGAAGAAGAAAAGCCACACTTAAAAACAAAACAAAACACCTCATTGATTCACAATAACTCTTCAAAGAAAGAAACCTCTGTTCTCTCCTTGCATACTGAATGGCTGCCTGCAGGAAGGCCAGATGCCACTCAAAAGGCCATCTTGCCAGCCTGGGAACAGGTTCATCCTAGATATATGAAAGTACATAATTCTCATTTAAACGCAAACTTCCCATGTGGGAGGGGCTGGGCTGACACCAAGGCCACCTGGCCATGACTAAAAGAGCCGACTCCATATGCAACAGCGGCTGAGCAGCAGAATGTAATTTAGCCGCACCACTGGGTGCAGAGGTCAATGATTTTATATTAATGGGGATCACTGCAGTTCTAAGCTGTGGCGTGGTTTGAAATAAGTGTTGTACAAGGCAGCGAGGAGAGCTCAGCAGAGGAAATGAGCTGTTTCGCTGTCTGCTCATGCTTAACAGCAAGCACCAGGACTTCTCAAAGTTGCAGCAAATATAACGCCTATCATTGTCTGTTAAAAAATGAACTGCCTCACCCAATGCGCTGGTGGGTTTTTGGTTTTGTTTTTTGTTTTAGTTAAGTCATTAAATAATGATCATTATTCTCGTTACCATTTCTCTTAGTGGTGTAAAAACACAAACATGAAAAACTCATTCAAAGGCAGTCTGCGCATATGAGACATGATGGGGATTGGATTATGATAGATTTCAGTCTCTGGGATTCATTTTTACACCAGGGGATGGGATGGGTGTTGTTCTATTTTTTTTGGGGGGGGGGGAGGGGTGTTTTTAAATGTTATGTTGTTAAATTGGATTTTTGTATTTGTATTGGTGAGCTGTGGGATTGTTTAGAGGCTTTGGTTGGGAAGCTTATTATTTATTAGTTTGTATACAACTAACTAATAGCTAATGTTGATCCATTCCTGTCATTAGAGACTCAAGTGACTCCTGCAGCACAAAGCACCTTTTATCAGCTTAGCTAATATACCAGTAGAAACCAGTGCTATTTTTCAAGAAAAAGAGGTGCCAGAACTCACTATGAATGCCTCCCTCTTTCTCTTAGAATGGCGATGTCACCCTACATTGAGTTCCAGCTGAAAATAAGCCCTGGTAGAAACCTTACCTGCTTGCTCACAGTCACCCACATACTTCTAATTTCTAGACTATTGCAATGTGTTGTGTGGGGGGCTGCCTTCAGAAGTAGCTCAAAAGCTGCATTTGGTCCTGGAAAGGGCTGCAAGATTAACTGAGACTGGGCATTTTGACAATGTTATGCATAGTCTTTGTAAACTGCCCTCATTCTCAGTCCATTTCTGAGACCAGTGATTAGTGAATCAGTCAATTTCCAGCCTGCTACTGTGGGCTAAACTACAGAGCCTAGGGCTTGCTGTTCAGAAGGTTGGTGGTTCGAATCCCCGCGGAAGAACTGCACTGGGATATTCAGGAAGTGCAAATACCAACCAATAACTATGTTCCAATCTTGGCATTAGTCTAGAAAGTATGGATCAGGTCAGTTCACATAACCTTTCCCTACTGCACAGGACTGTATGGTACATTACTTACATAATATATGTGAAATACTCTGAGCGCTTAAGAAATGACATACTAAATATTGTTGCATGCCACCCCAGTCTCAAAGCTGTACAAGATTCCAGGTTCATGCTTCCTTTAGGAATGAGGCTCAACAGGGACTGTCTTTATGATATATGATTTATTCACACATATATACAACCTGAGCCTATGATGGAGGGGCTCACAGCATTAAAATTCCAAGAAGGTCTTGTGGGATGTAACATGAGCAGTCAAGTACAACTCTTCCTGTTTGCCCAGAGTGGACACACAGGGGGGGGGTGTTACTCCACAGCCAGGAGGACTTCCTGTCACACCTGGTCTGGAGCTTCCTCCCCCTGCATGTGACCAGGTAGGTGGGCATGACCCTTGGAGACTCCACACAACCATCTCCCTCTTCTTCCTCTTGATGCCATGCTCTTTTGATGCCATTTCTTCTCTTGGGCTGCACATGGGCCCATCCTTATAAGGATGTAAGCCACACTGTATCTGTAACTACCTGGTAAAGCCTGCCTTCAGGGATCCAACTGTGAACTGAATGTGAGTAAGCTTCTTAATACTTTTAAAATAAGCTTCTTGTGTCTTTATTCCTTTAGCAGGGAATTAAAGGGGTTTTACCAGGAATATACTCCAATCTGAACAAAGCCAGACTGGATTGCTTAACTAAAGAGAACAGGGCAGTGAGAGATTCAAATGAATCTGCAACCAGCTTCTTGCTGTGTAAAGGGGAATGAGCTCTGCTATATATGACTCACTAGCATGAGTTCAGGAAGGATAATATTTAATCAATATATCCTCTCCTACTATCCACAACATTCCCACAGGTCTTGCTTCTCCCATAGCCACAGCCTTGAATTCCAGCATGGCTCTCTCTCCTGCTTGCTGCTTTGATTCTAGGTCACATCACTGCAAAACACCATGCTCAACTCTCACCTTTGTCTTTTTCTAACTACCAGCCAGTTGAAGGAGTGGATCCACACAGATCCACTTTCCTTTGATTCCCTTAATGCCCAGGCTATCACCTCAACACAGGAAGCTAGTCTGTCTTATATTTTAACACTTGCAGGGTCCCAGGGGTTAGAATGGTCTCTGAATATAGCCTTTTTCCTCCCCCACAAACTCATCATACTATAAACATTCTTAAGCTGAGTAATGAAAATAATAAGTAAAAGCACAAAGGCAGGTCACTGGCCTATCTAGCTGAAAACTGGATAGTGACACCTTTCTTACACATTTTTTTAGTGCGTGTCACATGTGATGGAACTGTTTTTGTTGGTTTTTTGCATGTAAAGAAAGAGCCTGATCTGGATCAAGTTAGAGGGAAAGTTCTGTGGATGGGGCTTAGTAAATATAACTCTTAAGAGAAGCAGACAGACACATGTCCTTTTAAGCAGATCTTTGTCCCTGTGCTTGACTGCCACAAAGTCACATGGCCAGTCCTTTTATACTGGTGACTGTGCATGTTCACTGACAAACAATAAATGAGAGGGAAATGCCATTGATGTTTGATGGAATGCTAATTGGATTGATGACCAGAACCATCACAAGGAATAAGTAATTAATTCAAAATAATAGGAACACTATTTCAAATTCCATATATTCCATACACACACACACACACACAGAGAGAGAGAGAGAGAGAGAGAGAGAGAGAGAGAGAGGGTGTACAATATTTGGGCACAAGTTTAAGGCAGTCTAAATGCCAAAAGAGAAGGAAATGTTAAACGGAGCAATATATTCCCATAAGGGCCAGAATGAAAGCCTACAGCATAAGGTATCAAGGCAGAAACTACTACAGCTGGGAACATAACTGAGGAATCAACCAACAAACCAGAGATGAGTTACTTTGATTCAAGCAAATGTTTTGTAGTAGGAAGTTAATAGTCATGTTTCCAATGCCAGTGTGGGCTTGTGATCTGCAGGCTGAAACTGGGAATGTGAATTGAAACCGATACAAAGCTAAGCAGCTGGGGCCGGGATCAATGGCAAGCCAAGGAGTAGATGAACAGGAACAAAACACAGCCTTCGGAGACATTGTTTGTATGAAAGATGCCTTTCTCAGACAATGCCAGCTCTTGAAAGCGATATCTCTGTCTCTCACTGGCTCAGTCCTTGGTTATGAAGTCATGATTGCTAAGTTTGAGGCTGGTTGGCGCCAACATTAGATTATGGTCATTCTACATTGTAACAGGGACGCGGGTGCCGCTGTGGTGTAAACCACTGAGCCTTGGGCTTGCTGACTGGAAGGTCAGTGGTTCGAATCCCCGCGACAGAGTGAACTCCTGTTGCTCAGTCCCTGCTCCTGCCAACCTAGCAGTTCGAAAGCACATCAGAGTGCAAGTAGATAAATAGGTACCACTCCGGCAGGAAGGTAAACAGCATTTCCGTGCGCTGCTTTGGTTTCGCCAGAAGCAGCTTAGCCATGCTGACCACATGACCCAGAAGCTGTACGCTGGCTCCCTCGGCCAGTAAAGTGAGATGAGCGCCACAACCCCAGAGTTGTTCACGACTGGACTTAACTTTCAGGGGTCCTTTACCTTTTACATTGTAACTTCATGATAAAAATTTGGAGGGTTTAGAACTGTACCAATTAACACACAGCTGCAGTTAACAGCTGATATTTAGTTGGTGCTGAAACCTTCTGCAGTTTGCACAAACATTACTTACTAGTTTACCTACATTAGAACTGCAACAGATAGTTAAAGCTTCAGCTTTAACAAATATATATTATACAAAATATTACCAGCAAAAATACCACCACTGGAATTAATCTGCATACAGTACATCGAAAGCGGGGCCCCAGTCACCTTAGCAGTAATAAGAACTAAAGAAACACAATCAAATACAGAAAATATCCAGTGAAATAATCTACTCTTTTTCACTATTTTGCAGAATGATTTAATGCTACTTCTGCTTTTTCTGGTGGCACTTTTATGGAGAATTTTTGCTTTAAAAGGAATTGTAAAAAGCTAGAAGATTTTAATTGTGTGTAGTATACTTTGGATAAAAAGATTACTTATAGCTTTTTTCACTGCACATCACAAAGCCATATCAATTGCCTGCCTTTAATATCCACTTTTGAAATAAACAAATTGCTTATTTTTTCACAAAAGCAATCAGCTTTTTGTATAGGGGGAAAATGCACCTCCTGTAATAAAAACGGATGAGTGTGTGTGTGTGTGTGTGTCTCAGAGAAAGAGATTCCTGATGCAAAAATAAAACGATTATAGAATGATAATGCTTGGAAGAATGAAAACACTGGATAAAAGCAGAATATGAACGAAGAGTTATCTTGATGCAATCTGCTAAGCTTTGCTTTTACAGATCATGTAGAGAGAGCTCTGCTTTGTGGCCGTTCCCCTCATAAGTACAGCATCAATATTTTTGTGTGGGGAAATCAGTAGCAGAATTAAATCTCTCCCCTGGTCTTCAATTACAAATGGAAGTCTCTATTACTATTACTATTAAAATTTCTGCCCCACCTCTCCTCCCAAGAGAGCGGAAAACACACAAGCAATAAAACAGTTTAAAACTTTGAAAAATAATTCCAATGAAGATGCAGACCGGAAAAATATGTCCTTAAAAGACTTGTTGGAAGAAAAAGATCCTCAGTAAGCATCAGAAAGACAACAGAAATGGCATCTGTCTAATATTTCAACTTCCAGGCAGTGGCAGCACCAGAAGAAGAAAAAATATTTCAGGCAAAGTCCATTGTGAGTATGGGTTTGTCCATCTTGTTAAGAGTTCTGAAACAGAAATACTGCATGTCTCACATCCCCGATGATCCCATCCCCAACATTTTTTCTTTGAGTTAAGTCCTCTTGAATTTGATCAAGTTGACTTCTAAGTAAAAAAAAATTATAAAAATAAATAATGCTATGAAAATTTACCCCTTCATGGATCACTGCCTTGTCGTGGCGAAGGGGCTTGAATTACTCAGGGAAGCTATGGACAGGTCAAGATGGACAGGTCATAGTGGAGAGTTTGGACCAAACGTGATCCACCTGGAGTAGGAACTGGCAAGCCACTCCAGTATCCCTGCCAAGAAAACTCCATGGACAAAGACAACAGGCATATAAAAGATATGACGCTGGAAGATGAGCCCCTCAGGTCGGAAGGCGTCCAACATGCTACTGGGGAAGAGCGGAGGACAAGTACAAGTAGATCCATAGCTGATGTAGCGGCTGGGCCAAAGCCGAAAGGACGCTCAGTTGCGGATATGCCTGGAAGCGAAAGGAAAGTCCAATGCTGTAAAGAAAAGTATTGCATAGGAACCTGGAATGTAAGAACCATGAACCTTGGAAAGCTGGATGTGGTAAAAAATGAGATGGCAAGAATAAACATTGACATCCTAGGCATCAGTGAACTAAAATGGACAGGAATGGGAGAATTCAGTTCGGATGACTATCATATCTACTACTGTGGGCAGGAATCCCGTAAAAGAAATGGAGTGGCCCTCATAGTCAACAAAAGAGTGGCGAAAGCTGTACTGGGATGCAACTTCAAAAATGATAGAATGATCTCGATACGAATCCAAGGCAGACCTTTTAACATCACAGTAATCCAAGTTTATGCACCAACTACCAGTGCTGAAGAAACTGAAATTGACCAATTCTATGAAGACTTACAACACCTTATAGAAATGACACCAAAGAAGGATGTTCTTCTCATTATAGGGGATTGGAATGCTAAAGTAGGGAGTTAAGAGAAAAAAGGAACAACTGGCAAGTTTGGCCTTGAAGTTCAAAATGAAGCAGGGCAAAGGCTAATAGAGTTCTGTCAAGAGAACAAGCTAGTCATCACAAACACTCTTTTCCAACAACACAAGAGACGACTCTACACATGGACATCAACAGATGGGCAACATCGAAATCAGATTGATTACATTCTCTGCAGCCAAAGATGGAGAAGCTCTATACACTCAGCAAAAACAAGACCTGGAGCTGACTGTGGCTCAGATCATCAGCTTCTTATAGCAAAATTCCAGCTTAAACTGAAGAAAGTAGGAAAAACCACTGGGCCAGTAAGATACAATCTAAATCAAATTCCTTATGAATGCACAGTTGAAGTGCAGAACAGGTTTAAGGATTTAGTTTTGGTGGATAGAGTGCCTGAAGAACTGTGGATGGAGACTCGTAACATTATACAGGAGACAGCAACGAAAACCATCCCAATGAAAAAGAAATGCAAGGAAGCAAAGTGGCTGTCCAATGAGGCCTTACAAATAGCGGGGGAGAGAAGGCAAGCAAAATGCAAGGGAGATCGTGAAAGATACAGGAAATTGAATGCAGATTTCCAAAGAATAGCAAGGAGAGACAAGAGGGCCTTTCTAAACGAGCAATGCAAAGAAATAGAGGAAAATAACAGAATGGGAAAAACCAGAGATTTGTTCAAGAAAATTGGAGATATGAAAGGAACATTTCGTACAAAGATTACCACAATTAAGGACAAAAGTGGAAAGGACCTAACAGAAGCAGAAGACATCAAGAAGAGGTGGCAAGAATACACAGAGGAATTATACCAGAAAGATATGGAGGTCTCATACACCCCAGGTAATGTGGTTGCTGACCTTGAGCCAGACATCCTGGAGAGTGAAGTCAAATGGGCCTTAGAAAGCCTCGCTAACAACAAGGCCAGTGGAAGTGATGATATTCCAGCTGAACTATTTAAAATTTTAAAAGATGATGCTGTTAAGGTGCTACACTCAATATGCCAGCAAGTTTGGAAAACTCAGCAGTGGCCAGAGGATTAGAGAAGATCAGTCTACATCCCAATCCCAAAGAAGGGCAGTGCCAAAGAATGCTCCAACTACCGCACAATTGCACTCATTTCACACGCTAGCAAGGTTATGCTTAAAATTCTACAAGGCAGGCTTAAACAGTATGTGGACTGAGAACTCCCAGAAGTGCAAGCTGGATTTCGAAGGGGCAGAGGAACCAGAGACCAAATTGCGAACATGCGCTGGATTATGGAGAAAGCTAGAGAGTTCCAGAAAAACATCTACTTCTGTTTCATTGACTACGCAAAAGCATTTGACTGTGTCGACCACAGCAAACTATGGCAAGTTCTTAAAGAAATGGGAGTGCCAGATCACCTCATTTGCCTCCTGAGAAATCTCTATGTGGGACAAGAAGCTACAGTTAGAACTGGATATGGAACAACTGATTGGTTCAAAATTGGGAAAGGAGTATGACAAGGCTGTATATTGTCTCCCTGCTTATTTAACTTATATGCAGAATTCATCATGCGAAAGGCTGGACTGGATGAATCCCAAACCGTAATTAAGATTGTCGGAAAAAATATCAACAACCTCAGATATGCTGATGACACAACCTTGATGGCAGAAAGTGAGGAGGAATTAAAGAACCTTTTAATGAGGGTGAAAGAGGAGAGCGCAAAATATGGTCTGAAGCTCAACATCAAAAAAAAAAAAAACTAAGATCATGGCCACTGGTCCCATCACCTCCTGGCAAATAGAAGGGGAAGAAATGGAGGCAGTGAGAGATTTCACTTTCTTGGGTTCCATGATCACTGCAGATGGTGACAGCAGTCACGAAATTAGAAGACGCCTGCTTCTTGGGAGAAAAGCAATGACAAACCTAGACAGCATCTTAAAAAGCAGAGACATCACCTTGCCGACAAAGGTCCGTATAGTTAAAGCTATGGTTTTCCCAGTAGTAATGTACGGAAGTGAGAGCTGGACCATCAAGAAGGCTGATCGCCGAAGAATTGATGCTTTTGAATTATGGTGCTGGAGGAGACTCTTGAGAGTCCCATGGACTGCAAGAAGATCAAACCTATCCATTCTCAAAGAAATCAGCCCTGAGTGCTCACTAGAAGGACAGATCCTGAAGTTGAGGCTCCAGTACTTTGGCCACCTCATGAGAAGAGAAGACTCCCTAGAAAAGACCCTGATGTTGGGAAAGATGGAGGGCACAAGGAGAAGGGGACGACAGAGGATGAGATGGTTGGACAGTGTTCTCGAAGCGACTGGCATGAGTTTGGCCAAACTGCGAGAGGCAGTGAAGGATAGGTGTGCCTGGCGTGCTCTGGTCCATGGGGTCACGAAGAGTCGGACACGACTGAACGACTGAACAACAACAACAATGAAAATTTGCCCAACCCTGCCATGAAAATTAACTTCCAGAGATCTTAGAGGGGCACTTAAAATAGAAGCAAAGTTTTAGACTCCACCAACTCCGTTCTTTTTGGGGGGGCTTTGATCAGTATGTGGACTGAATGAGAGTTTTCCTCTTTCTCCTTCCCATTCCTGCTAGCCTCCAAATCACCTTTCTCTTCACTTACCTCTACTGATGAATGGACAGCAGTCATATAAAAAATATAGAGAGGGATATATATATATATATATATATATATATATATATATATAGAGAGAGAGAGAGAGAGAGAGAGAGAGAGAGAGAGAGAGATCTGGAGAGCCTCGAAGTATGAGATGAAAGCTACATACTCTGAACAATCAAGCAGCAGCTTTATGTCCATGAGAAACAGTGTTTGTCTCTTCACACTCCAAGACCCTGTTCTCCAAAGGCCCTAGGCATAACTACTTCTTATGGATTTTGTGCCAATTACTTAAAAGACCTACCACTCCCTTCCCAGGGAAGAGCTTTTATGCTAGCTTTTTAAAATGCTTTCCCCTCCACAATGACTACAGGTAGACACTCGCAAATTCCTTATCAAGCTCACCTGTGTGCCTGTAATCAGGGAGTTCCAGATTCACTGGACGCATATTCTTTTGGACTGCCCTTTGCACAGCAGACTCCACAAACAGATGCTGAGCAAGATAATGGACCTGCGACCCATGGCTCCAAAAGAAAGCCAAATGAGGTTCCTCCTAGCAGATAGGGACAAGGATGTTACTGTCCCAATGGCTTCCTTTTTAATCTCCACCTTACCCAAAAGGGTTCTTAATGAATCATCCCTCTAGGGAATAGACAGGGTGAAGCAGAACAATCAAGTACATTGTGATCCTCGACAGCCTCACTCCTGTCCCTTTTAAATTTATCCTAGTGCGGGGGTCAGGAACCTGCGGCTCTGGAGCCGCATGCGGCTCTTTCGCAGCCCTGCCGCGGCTCCGGGGCGGCTGCCTGGGGCGCGGAGGTGGCGCGGAGTGGTGGGGGCACTGCGCCTGAGAACTCCTCGGCCGGAGGGAAGACGCACCAGCCCTGCCCGCGATGGAGGGGCGGTTTGCAGGGGGGAGAGAGAGAGGGAGGGAGTGGGCAGCCGGGGGGAGGCGCGGGGGGCGGGGCCTGGTGCGACGGCGGCAGCGCAGTTGGCAGAGCGGAGCGGGGCCGTCCCCGCCGTGGCCCGCCACTGTGAGCGCGCAACAGGCGCTCCTCCTTTGGCTCCGGGACGGCTGCCTGTGGCGCGGAGTGGTGGGGGCACTGCGCTGCGCTCCTGGCCCGCCTGGGCTGCGCCCGCCGCACCGTCCTCCTGACCCGTCGCGCCTGCCCGCTTCCTTCCTTGGAGTGTCGGGCCCGGCGGGCGGCTGGGGTGTCCTTGTGGGGCTTGGCTCCGTTGCGCCTTCCCCGCCCCCGGAGAGGCGGGCGGGCGGGGGACCTTCCCGGCGTCGGTCGCCGGATGGTGCTGCTGCCGCCTCCGCCTGGCTTTGCTGCTCTGCCTCGCCGTCCGGCGCCTCTTTGGCAGCGGGATCCGGGGGGCGCCCGGGGGCCCGGCCGGGACTCGGAGCCTTCCTGCGCCACCGTGCAACAGGAAGGCCGGGCGGCGGCGGCGAAAACGTCCGGGCTGCTTCTGAAACCTCCGCCAACCGGTGCTTCGCCAGCGCTCGCTGCGGGCGGTGTACATGCTCAACGATGGCCCCAAGGGCGGCTCGGGGGCCCGGAGCCCCGAGGCCGGCGCGCTGCAGAGCCTGGCGCGATTCCCCCCCCCCAAAAAAACCTGTTTTTTGCTTTTTGGCTTTTTGCCTTGCTCTCCCACCCCCCCTCTCTTTTTTTCCTCCCCTCCTTTTTTAATCCAAGGGGAGAAATCCCATTTTTAAAACAAAGAAACAAACGAAAAATAAACAAACACCCCCCACAGCTGCTGCAGCCACTCTATTTGAATTTTATTATTACCCTTTTCTCCCTCTATCCCCCCTTTTTCTTTTCTCTTCCCCTTTTGTTTTTGTTTTCAAAAAAAGGAAAAAGAAGAAAAAGATTTTCCCCCTTTATTTTTATTTTTTAAACTACTACATATTTTTAATAGATATTCTCCCCACCCCACCCCACCCCTAGTTTATATTTTTCCACCCCACTTTTCCATTCCCACCCCCCTTTTTCTTTCTTTATTAATTCGCTTGCCAACCTATCTTAGAGGGGGAAGCCCTCTCTCCCACCCACCCCACCCCCAATTTATATTTTTCCACCCCACTTTTCCATTCCCACCCCCCTTTTTCTTTCTTTCTTAGTTCGCTTGCCAACCTATCTTAGAGGGGGAAGCCCTCTCTCCCACCCACCACACCCCCAATTTATACTTTTCCACCCCACTTTTCCATTCCCACCCCCCTTTTTCTTTCTTTATTAATTCGCTTGCCAACCTATCTTAGAGGGGGAAGCCCTCTCTCCCACCCACCATACCCCCAATTTATATTTTTCCATCCCACTTTTCCATTCCCACCCCCCTTTTTCTTTCTTTATTAGTTCGCTTGCCAACCTATCTTAGAGGGGGAAGCCCTCTCTCCCACCCACCACACCCCCCCAAAACAACTTTGAGCTGAACCCCAAAAAACGGGGGTAGATCACTGCTGAAAGTAGATCACAGTTTCTTGGGAGTTGGCCACCCCTGGTATAAGACATGTAACTAGAATAAAAATTTAAAAAAAACCAAGCAAATAATTGTAATAACTACTGTAATAAAGCACTGCTATAATTATAAATAATTTCCCTAAAATTTTGGTTTCATTCGCCTTTCCGTGCTGAAATGTCACAACCTGAAGGACCATGGCTTGCCCCCCCCCCCCAGTTTTGATCCTGGGTACGCCCCTGAGTCAATGCAAAAAAGTAAGAACTTATTCTTGTTGTTTTTACTAATTATACTTTGCATTGGCTCCTATACGTTATTTATTATTATTGCATTAAGGTAAGAAACAATATATGCAGCGTTATATTTGTTTTAAATGTCGCAATGGTTTTGCGGCTCCCAGGTTTTTTTTTTCCTTTGGAAATGGGTCCAAGTGGCTCTTTGTGTCTTAAAGGTTGCAGACCCCTGTCCTAGTGTTTTGAAATGTTTTAACTCGTAATGTCAATAAAGGTATTTGCATTGCATTGTTTTGTACATTTCTTTCTCCCCCCCCCTTACCATCACCCTGATGTGTTTTGCAGTGTGTCAAAACCATCAGAGTGGTGATCCTTCCCAATAGTTACTCCTGAGCCCCTTGAATTGGCTCAGGAAATGGCCCCGTTAGTTCCTGATTTGAGGAGAAGAAATTGAATAATTTTTGGACTACTCTGAGAACAGAGAGTCCACCCATTTCTAAAAGCAAGCTTTGGGTTGCAGCCTGAATCCCAACAGTATAGAGGTGTTGTGGATTGGTAGTTTGTGAGTAAAGGAACTGGGGAAGTGGCCTATTCTGAATGGGTTTACTTTCCCCCCAAAATACCATGTCTGTAATCTGAGGGCACTCCTAGATTACAGGTGATTGCTGGAAACCAAATGGTTCCTGTGCTATAGAGTGCCTATTTGCAGCTACAGCTGGTTCACAAGTTACAGCTGTCATTCCTATGCAAGGATAGCTTGGCCTCAGCAATGTACATATGTTCTAGTAGTATTTAGACTATTGCTATGCACTCTTCATGAAGCTACTCTTACAAGTTCACTAATGCAAAATGGCCACCACCAGGGTTCTGATGGTAGCAGCCATAAACCATGACACTGGTTTGTTTGTTTTTTTAAAAAAGATCTGCACTAAGTGCCTATTTGCAACCGAACCTGATTCAAGGTTTTTATTCTGGCATATAAAGTACAGAATGGCTTATGGCCCAGATACTTGAAGGACTGCCTCTCCCCATCCTGCCTGTGACTTGAGATCGGTTGAGCATGCTATCTTGGCAACTCCATCGCTGACTGCAGCTTGGGGATTTGTGACCTTTCAGAGGGCACTCTCAGCAACAGCACCCCAGTGATTGAGCACATTCACCCTAGATGACCAACTGGTACCAATGCTGTATATTTTGTTGCGCCTGCTAATGTCTTCTCTCTTTCAGCAGGCCTTTAAATGCTAATGTCCCCCCCTCTATAGTGATAACGGGTGATGTTTCAGTTAACGGTCCTGCATTGTTTTGTTGTGTGTTGCATTATTTTAGTGCCGTAACCTGGTTGAGATTTGGGACCCAGGAGAAGCAGCAGAGTGATATGCTGTGGAAGTAGCAGACATATCCAGAGGGCAGTGGTGCAATGGAGGAGGAAAGTGGGGATGCCCTGCTCTAGTGCTCTTTTCAGAGCAGCACTAATGATGTCATCTCCTGGAGTGGTAATTGATGACTCTTCCTTGCTCTGACAAGTGAATGAAGTGATAACAAGGCTTTGAGGTCCTTTTCTTTGATGGGGTCTCTACTTTACACTAGCAATTTAAAGGGCAACACTTCCTTACAAGATTGTTTGCATTTCTAATTAAAAGCCTAAGGACACATTTCAGCCTGCTGAATATCTTTTGTTAAAAACCTATTTGTTTTGTCAGTTTAACCTCTGCTGTCAGAAATAAGCACCGCTGAGGTCAGTGGAGCTTACTTCCCAGGTAGGCATGCACACAACAGCAGCCATGCTACAAAGGCAGTTGTAGTATTAAAGCAGCAGCATTGGTGTTTATGGCGCTGCAGAATCCTTCTTGAAAGACTTGTTTTCCTCCCTTCATTTGTGTAGGCCCTCCAGCTGTTTTGGGACTACAATTCCCATCACCCCTGACCACTGGTCCTGTTAGCTAGGGATGATGGGAGTTGTAGTCCCAAAACAGTTGGAGACCAAGTTTGGCCATGCCTGGTGTAGGGACATTTCTTTGCACAGCTGCCTGCATTTTTTTAATTCTCCTTGGAGGTGTGACTAAGGGATCATAGAATTTTAGAGTTGAAAGGGACCTCAAGGGTCAACTAGTCCAACCCCCTGCAATGCAGACTTGCTAATAGTACATTGGGAAAACGATCTAGGGGTCTTAGCAGACCTCAAGCTTAACATAAGTCAGCAGCAAAAGCACATTTTATAATCCCATTAGGCATTCCATTTAATGGCCACCACAACACCGGGATGTGGATCAAATCCCATATGTACTATGGTTCTTGCTTCACTAATCTTAGATAAATTAGCACATGTGGAATCCTGTCTCCCCACCCTGCAAAATAGCCTATAATCCAAAGAACATGGAGGCTGCTATTAAGGTCCTGACCCAACTCTTATCCAAATCAATGGGATTCTTTTGACAGTCTCCAAGGGGAGCCAGCTCTAGCTACTACAACCAAAGGTCTCACCTACTTAGCACTCACTCATCTGTCCCAGCTCAGAATTTCACACTTGAAGCCACTTAACCACTTGGCAGTGGCTGAATGCATTCCCATTAAGAGAACATTTTACAAATGTTGTCCGATTAAGCAGTAGTGTTGCTGCTATTCATTATCGTAAGGGATAAATCAGATTCCTGGGAAATGTGCCAATAAAACAGTTTGCACTGTACTTACATATTTGACTCTTGATAGATTTGGTGAAAATGTCCCCATGCTAGTATAATAAAAGCCCATTATCAGTTTAACAGCAGAAAACTTGCATTCATTTTTCAAAAAGATAGCAGCTTCCAACACCAGTTGCCTTTTCAACTGAACGGCTAGAAGTGTGTTATAAAGAAATCCACTTGCCATCATGGGAGAAGAATTGCACATTGCAGCCTTGTTTTAAATGTAATTTCTGTTCCTAACTGAGAAGAGGGCAACTTTGCTATAATAAATCACTTTACTCATTGTTAAAATATATATTTGGGCACTAACCAGAAATTAGTTAGTTAGTTTTGTTTTTAAAAAGAAACACCTTCATCAGACACTTTGAATTTATTACACAAGTTTGAAAACCTGTTACTAGTCATTATCCAGGAAACAAGCTATGTTCCTTTATCCACACTTATTAATAAATAACCCCATTAATTGTTATAGACATACCACATGGTATCCCCCCCCCCAATTTACAGAATTCACAATATATTGCAAAGGAACCAGGCAATTGAAGCCTTTTGTTAATAGTTTATTAACTCTTACACTAATATTCTGTTGAACAGAGTGCCAGACAACTTGCTCTTATGACTGTTGTGCAGATTTTGTTTCTGAGTTAATGGGTATTTATTGAACATTGCCTATGAATCAGTAATCACCAAAATGAAATGTTTCACCTTTTGGACTGCATGCAAACCACATTATTAATATTAATATAAATATTATTAATAATAATAATATTAATTCATGTATAGCCCATATTTTTCTCCAATGGGACTCAAGGACATTTAAAGCACATGGTTCCCCCTCCGCCAAATCCTGGGAACTGTAGTTTGTTAAGATTACTTGGACTTGCAGCCTTGTGATAGGTAAACTACACGTCCCAATATTATTTTAGGAAAGTCAAGTGCTTTAAACATGCTTAAAATATATGATGTGTGTACACAGAAACTGCTCATTCTTACTGTCCAGACATTTGGTAAAGAAACTAAACCAGCAATTTTCCTCTTCTCTGATGAACTGTTCCTGCCATTCATAGATATTTTACTTTCCCATTTTTAAAATATTAACTTATGAAAGCTGTGTCCTGCTGCAAAACTCCTAAAAATTGAGCACAATCAATTTCACCCCCCTATATTTCATAACATAAGCTAAATAAAGGGAGAGACACTCATTTTCACTATCAATTTACCATTCATCTGGGGAGGGGCGGAAGGAAAGGAAGGTGGAAACCAAGCACACAAAAATGTGTTTTACAGGATTATTCCTTGATAGGAAGAGTTGCAATCATGAAAAGAGAAACGATTACAAATTCAATCTTTCTACACACAAGGAAGCATCGGCACAACTCAGTAAAGTTAAGTGCTTTTAAGACCGATATGCTTAAACAACATCCAGGGGACTGAAAAATCCTACTTTTTGCCTGGGTCTAGCCTCTTGCATTTTGGGACTTCATGCTAACTTCATTAGCAGTTAAAAAGAAGAGGTGGAAAAGCATATATATATTTTTCAAAGGGAACTTGAAATTGAATGGTTGCAGCTGCAGTGCAAGGCGGAAGAGTTTTCTAATTCCTTAGTATGGCAGGCAATATTCGGGGCAGAAACAACAGCTGCCAACAGGTTTGAACAAAAATTACAGTGCAAACAAAATGCAACACCAAAATGAGTAAGTAATTCTAGGCTATCCAAGCTAAATTGCTATGGCTGGCAGGCCTAGTAATACGATGCTCTTGAGGGCTGTGTTGCATTGAAATGTTTGGTGCTGAGGAATGGGACTCATCAAGGGAATCTGTATTGCACTCCTGTGTTTTCTGCAGGAACGGAAAGCCACAGAGCTAACAAAAGAGAAATCAAACAAACATAACAGGGGGAAAAACAAAAACCCAGCACTCGTTTTTCCTGAGCTTCCTTGGTCAAAAGGGAACCAACTGCTCACATAAAGATCTGCTCAAATTAAGAAGCAAAGCAGGTGAACAGGCCTTATTTTAACAAGGGGGGGGGGTGAGAACAGAGTCATCTTTTCTTTAAGCTTGTAAGAGAACCAGCATTGTAAATTCTCTCTCTCCTGGGAGGTATCTTACTGAGGTGTGTGTGTGTTTTGATGAATACCAATGCTTTTATTTTTAGGGTGGGGGATATTTTAAACAAGGTTTTTTTTTTAAATTAATGGAGTTCCTTCCCAACATACATGGAGTTAAACTGTTTCCATTAGTAAGGACTTGTCTGGATCAGACGAGCAAAGTCACCAGGATTTTAAAAGTCTTCTAAAAAACACTTGCAAAAGTCTGCCAGGATCCAGCAACACAAATATTTTGAGTCTGCTTCCTAAGGATAGGATAGGGATCAAATTCCTAATCTTTTTCTACTCCATCTCTAACTTTCATTCTCCCTCCCCCCTTAATTCTCTCTCTCTCTCTCTCTCTCTCTCTCTCTCTCTCTCTCTCTCTCTCTCTCCCCCCCCCTGGAATTATTGGATTTGAGAAGTACTTGTTTACCTGTGAAATATACACGTTCTTCTTTATGTATAACAGAAATGGAAATTTCTATATAAAAACCAACAGTGAAAATTCAGGTGTTTCCTTCAGATTTCTCTAGAACAAATAATTATTCTTCACACAATCCAGGGATTCTGTCTCCCGCTATTACCATTCTACCACCCTTCCCCCATCCTTAACATTTGCTCTGATTTGTTTTAATGCCTGCAGCATTAAAATGTCTTCACTGTCATGGTTTCTAGCTTGAGATGTTGCATTCTTGCTGTTGTTGATAATCTCATTATAAGAATTAGAGCCTTTTCAGGCAGTCATCTTTTTTTTCATGCAGCAAATATGCAGCTGATGCACATTTGTTATGTGGAGTCCGTAAACCTTCTCTTAAGGGAGCACTGTTGTGAGAAAATATCTTATCTGTAGCTGAGAAAAAAGAGATGGCTATGGGTGGAATTCAGTGTCACGATAAGGCAATCATTCCATCAATGCAAGCATTTTTCCCTGCCAGATGGAACCATCTCCCCTCTCCTCCTCCCACATGCTATTCTGGGGAGGGGAGGAGGGGAAGTCCCATTGCACATTTACAACTGCAAAAACTACCCCTTCAACAGTTTTTCATGACTGATGAGCTGCAAACAGGACATAACTGTTTCCCCATTCTAAGTGACGATAAGAAGCTTTGCCCTCCTTCTGAACTGGCTATGTGATCACCTTGCAACATGGCTATGCAATCTCTGCTTGACTGGTCATAGTATTTCCTGACAACAAGAAATTGTTTGTTTGTTTTTTAAATGGAGATCAGATCGATAGGAGACAGTTGTTTAAAGAAAAGGGAAGTCAAGTTGTTCTTTTAAGGGAAGAAATTGATCCCTCTGGATTCTGGAAGTTCCCCTTCCAAAGGGGAACTAGCAATATGGTCAATACTGCAAATACCCGCTCCACAATTACTAACTTTTTGAACACTCACATCACGTTTGAGACACATTTGTGGTTTTTGTAATCCCCCAATTTCAGTGTAATTCCCCAGTCCAAACACCAAGCAGATTTTGCGAATGGTTCCAGTCTAACTTGTGCTCATCATTTCCCCCTTTTAGTAAATAAATGTAAAAGACTATTTCCTATTCTTCTGTACATAATGTCAGGCTAGATAATACCATTCCATTCTAAATATAAATCACATTTTATTGAATATACTATGGTGCCCAGCATGTGTGTGTGTGTGTTCCAACTTGTTGCTTGCTCGTGGTATTTTTCTGTAATAATAATATCGCTTTTAACAATCATCTACAAAGATCCTTCATTCTGTTGGAACTGTAATCTGAGCATTTAACCATAAAGCCAATAAATAAAGTAAAATAATAACTTGGGTCCTTAAGAACCTCTGATTTTGGAATTAAAGCTGGAAAGGTTGTGGTTTCTATACACGGGAGTTATCTTAGGGGTGCAGAATTATATAAGTTTATAAATTAAAAGACAGATCTCAAATCACAAAAAGAGCCTAACCAAAGACCCCCAAGCTTTGGAATTGGCCTGCTCAATCCCTAACTACCTTCCTCTATAGGGATATATTAGGAAGAAGAAAATCGAAAAGATAAACTTTTTTGTTCTCACTCACCAGATCCAGATAGCTATAAAATGCTCAGGTCCATGTCTGGACACCAGATCCCAAACTATCCCCTCTAGTGCTATACAGTACAGCAAGGGGAAATCTCCAGGTAACACGAAAGAAAAATATACAGTGTGTATTCCCCCCCCCCTTCCTGAGTCCTATTTCCCCCACTATGAAACCTGAAGAAGATCCCTTTTCCAGGCTGTCTGAATTGCCAGACACAAGCACTGTAAGGAATGGTGACATCCTGCAAGACTTAGGTCCAGATCTCTCTATATAACGATACTATTAATTTGAATCTTTGTCATTTATAACTATTTTTTAATAAGCTGATTTCAGTTCAGTGCTGATGCCCATCTGTCTCAACTGAATTAACGTGGAGCGAATTTTCAAGAGCTACAAATATTATTATTATATTTCGGCACTTCAAACATACTATATATATATATAGTATGTTTGAAGTGCCGAAATATAATAATAATATTTGTAGCTCTTGAAAATTCGCTCCACGTTAATTATATATAGCTGATTTAGGTGCAGGAAGAAAATGTACAATTTACAGCCATCACTGGAACCAATTAAGCTTTAGAAAGCTTACTTTTAAAAATGGGGTTCATACTGGTATGTATCTCACTGTTGCTGCTTTTTTTTCCAGAAAGAAAAGGGGGAGCCCATATATAGCCCTACCTTTATTTCAAACACTTCTGATCCTCAGAGCATTAAATGTCCTTGCAGAAGATCTCATTGTTCACAAGGACTGTCAGGGCTGTTAATTACTCAGGTGGAGTTAGCATACAGCTCATTAAACCATGTCAAAACTTTCAGTCCTGCTGTACTGTATCATTCCCTTTAGGGGATCTCCTATCAGTATAATTCGATCGTTAAAAATACATCAATTCATATCATAATCTTACACATAGCAAAAAAGGGGGAGGGGGGAAATTGTTACAAAATGATTATAATTTTATCCAAAAAAAGTGCTGCAGTGAAGTCAAGTGTATGTAATTAACATACAGCGGGTGTATTTTTGTGAAAGGGTTTGCTGGTAAGCTGTTTTTACTGCCTGTTATCTTAACTGTCACAGTGCCGTACAGGAGCAAAAACTGGGATTGTTCAGAATATTAACATTTCAATGGCACATTTAAAAGAAAACCCACATCCATTTGTATAACTTCAGCTGCAATCCTATTCATTCTTGAGTGCATGTCCTATTAAACTTCTGAATCATTATGTATAGGATTGGGCTGAAATTTTGGGATCCCACTGTTCTGGGATTCAGTTCTGTTTTCTGTACAGCACCCTAGAAACTTCTGGCACTTAATAATCATTGAGTAGTAAATGGACACAGATGCATCAACCTTGCCTCATTCAAATTTACTCATAAGTCTTCTCTCTTGTTTCTCATTAATCTGCAAGGTTTTTAAAGAAAAAAAACAAAATACACAAGGAAGTTCACATTTAAATGTGTATTTAAAAGCATATTTTTAAATGCATTCCCTCTTTAAAAGTGCATTTCCTAAAACATTTTCTCTTTAAAAAGTGCCTTTTTGGAATGCACTTCAATAGGTTTTTTAAAGCTGAGATCTCAGTCAGAAAATGGACCCACACAGTGACAGAAGCAGATCTGGAAAATTCATATCAGAATTTACAGAGATTCTCAAGCACTCCTAGCCACACCATGTACAGCTTTGCTTATTTATTAAAATTATCACACCTTTCCTCCCAAAGATGTAGTTAAGCCCGATCCCATTAAATTCAATTTGAGATCTATAGATATACATAGTTATTCTTCGTTTATACACTGCTTAATGCCACAACAGACTTTAAAGTGGTTCACAAAGTAATAAAAGTACCCCCCCCCCAAAAAAGGCATGTGTGCTTAACGCAGCACCCCAGTTAAAATCAGACAGATTTACCAGTATATATCAGGCATTGGGAACCAAATTGTTCTGCAGCTTCCTTCCAGCCTGCTACAGTTTTTGGAAATTTTTATAAAAATTACTTACTCCCATAACCATGAAACTGATAAATGCTCCTGGCCTTCTCACAATTTAGACCAAAACTGGCCCAAATATATTTAAATATATTTCAGAACATGTGAAGATGTTAAGCCTCAGACATTATCCAAAGAGATTATGCTTGATTTACCTTTGGATGTCATGTTGTCTAGTGTTAAACGATATTGATACAATTCACTTCTAACATATTTTAACAATGTGTAAAGACACTTACCATCTTTGTTTCTACATCAATCCTGTGAGGTAAGGTCATTCATTCTATTGCTAATTTATTGATCTGAAACTGAGAAACAATGACTTGGTTAATACCACATACGAAACTCTGGACTAAGCATATATTGAACTAAGGTGTAAGCTTCAGATCTGTATGTTGTAAAAAGCACAATAAATAGTGTACAACTGAGTCACACATTTTCTGGTTGTACTTCTAGCTTATGGGACGCAGGTGGCGCTGTGGTCTAAACCACTGAGCCTAGGGCTTGCCGATCAGAAGGTTGGTGGTTCGAATCCCCATGACGGGGTAAGCTCCCATTGCTCAGTCCCTGCTTCTGCCAACCTAACAGTTCGAAAGTGCATCAAAGCACTAGTAGATAAATAGGTACCGCACCAGCGGAAAGGTAAACAGCATTTCTGTGCGCTGCTCTGGTTCGCCAGAAATGGCTTAGTTATGCTGGCCACATGACCCGGAAGCTGTATGCCAGCTCCCTCGGCCAGTAAAGCGAAATGAGCGCCGCAACCCCAGAGTCGACCACAACTGGACATAATGGTCAGGGGTCCCTTTACCTTTACCTTTTACTTCTAGCTTAATGCGCAAACTGCCAATTCACACACATTTCCTTTCACAGGTTTACATGTCCACTGTGAGTGCGCTCTGGTTTCCATCACAGTGTTCTGTTGCGCCAGAAGCGGTGTAGTCACGCTGGCCACATGACCTGGAAAGCTGTCTGCAGACAAACGCCGGCTCCCTTGGCCTGAAAAATGAGATGAGCGCTGCACCCCATAGATACCTTTGACTAGACTTAACTATCCAGTGGTCCTTTACCCTTTTTTTTTTTACATGTGTGGAATTCACACATTTTTCCATGAGCAAAATGCACATACCTTAAAAGCACAAGGAGAGAAAGGGTGTAAGGGACTTGAGCATCCCCTGTTGGCTCTTGCTTGTAATTTGGGAAGCTGCCTGAAGGCCAGTTCTTTCTCTGCTGTACCTCACTAGCTCCTAAGATGCACTTGACTGTCCTTTTAGTTTTCATATTCTTTTCCGAGGATGTTTTCCAAGGAGCCCTTGAAACAATCCCAATGATCAGTGTGGGTGTAATTTAACTTTGGATAGAACCAATTACAGAAAAGCCTAGACCTGCAGCATTACTTGTTGGGGGCTGTAGTTGTGGATATTTCAAAGAACGAATCATGTACTTGATCTCGCACATTTGGCAATTGGCCAAATAAGATCAGAAGAGCAGTCCATATACAAGTCTGTCCATGAGATGCGCTTGAGAGTTAACAAGAGCTGCAGGCAAGCCCAATAATATACCAACAGGCATATAAAATATGTTGAGCCTATCATAAAAATGCTCTGCCAGATACTACGGAATATAAAACCACAATCTGGTTTTTAAAGTCTTGTTTGTATTATTATTTTCTGTTTGTGTGTGTAAACTTATAAAGTGCTGGACAGTCCATGCTCCCTCTCTATGCCTGAGAAATTCTTCTCTTTGCTCATAGAACATGACAGAGAACCATTAACAAGTGTGTGGGGTCCTCCCCCCCCTTTTTTGTATCTCACAAAGAATTGTGTATTGGTAGAAGAGTGATAACCTACAGATTTTTCATAGCCAACCTTCAGGTGGGATAATGCATCTTCAAAAATATGAACTTGAGTTAAAATATTAAACACTCACGTCTGTCTCCGACAGAAGAAATGACAAAGAGTCATACACTCCCGGTAAGAATGACCTATAAGTGTTTTCTGTTTTTCCTCCTACAGGAGCAGTTAGTGTGGAGTGCAATGAACCGGATCAACAATATGATTCAGCCTGTCTCTGCAGCTTCGTGGTGAAAGAAAGGATAAACTAAAAAAAACTACCCTCCTACAGCTCTTAGTTCTCGCTTCCCACACTTTAACATCCTCTGTCACCCCTGGCGCTGTTACTGACCCATGTTAAGCTAAACTAAAGGATGATAAGTTTGCTGCCTTTGCCCTTGTCCTGAGGGGCTGCGCATTATCCTATCAAGCATCAGAAGCCATTTCGATGGGATATTTGTCAACCTACCCATCCTTTTTAGATCAAATGAAATGGGCAGTGAATTAAAAAAATGTCATTCTCTAAAGGAAATGGATGGCGGCTTTTGTTTCTAGTAATAAATTGGTGCCATGGCCTGATAACACTATTTTTGGTATTATATTTGACAGGGTTACTGTTTCCAGTTCATTTAGGAAACAGCAAGGAAAAAAGTTTTTATATCCTTTTAATAATGATGATTTATTTTTAGAGTGATATATAGAAGCAAGAGCTGGCAAAAGAGGAGCAGATCCGGAGAAATTGCAACCTTGGCAGTTTATTAATTAGCAATCATGAAGCCACCAGTTTTAAGAAAATAAAATAACCATAAAACATGGTACAGATATGAACATTTTGATCTTCCTCCCCAATTTCATTATCGATATATATTATTCCTTAGGTTTCTTTTTGTATTGTTTCCTCTTATTTTCTAACACAATATGGACTCACAGTGCAGTGTGATCTATATACCTTGGGCTAAGGTCAAGGAAAGGAACCATATGTCACTCCCTTAAATGAATGCTTCAAAGCAAATCTTCTGTATGTAACAGCAGTAAACAGAGATCAGAGGCTGACAGGCTTCCAGCCTCCAGAATCAACTTGAGTTTTAATATTCTCCAAGAATTATTGCTGCATCACCGGATGACAAAATGCTTGCTAAAATGAGATAAAAAGTAAATATTATTCAGCCATGTAGGAATTATACATTTGAGGTTTTACACAAAAAGCACTGAATTGAAAATTAATTCATTTTAAAACGCATCAGTAGATATTCTTGTGCCGTATACTGACAGTGCAATCCTATATATGTCTTCTCAGAAGAAAACTCCCATCAAGTTCAGTAGGTAGAAGGTTATAGGAATGCAGTGCAATTCTGTAAATGTCTGCTCAGAAGAAAGCCACATTTGAGTTCAGTGGACACAGGGATGCCGCCTAAGGAACTCTATGCAATGTTTTACAGCTAAGCAGATTTTCTAGAATAATGTGTAGGAAGCAGTGGGTGACTGCTGAGGTGGCATTTAGAAGCCACCAAGGAGCTGAAATGAAGAGGAAGGAACCTCTGGCCTGCCTCTGAAGATGGCTCAGAAACTTCAGCTGGTGCAGAATTCAGTGGCCAGGTTGCTCACCAGGGCAAGGCAGTTTGAGCATATTACACAGATCCTAGCCCGACTACAATGGCTGCCAATTAGCTTCTGAGCCACATTCAAAGCACTGGTTTTGACCTATAAAGCCTTAAATGGCTCAGGACTGCCTCTCCCCATATAAACCGACCCAGACTCTCGATCATCATCTGAGGCCCTTTTGTGTGTGGCTGCTCCATGAGCGGTCCGGAGGATGGGAACACAAGAATGGGCCTTTTCTGAAGTGGCTCCCCGTTTGTGGAATTCTCTCCCAAGGGAGGCTCCTCTGGTGCCTTCATTGTATATCTTTAGGTGCTAGGCAAAAACATTCCTCTTCAACCAGGCCTTTGGCTGATTAATATTCTACGGCCTTTTAAATGTGTGTGGGGGGGAGGGGCTACTGTGTGGGGGTTTTAAAAAACTTTTTATTTTGCTCTTTTATCCTGTATTTTTATCTTGTAAACCACCCTGAAATATTCAGATGAAGGGCGGTATATAAATTTATAACTACTACTACTACTACTACTGCTGCTACAACTTATTCCCTTACTTGAGGGACAGGGAGACACAAAACAGCACGGGTAGCTGAAACGTGCAGGTGCTGACTGGCTAGAACTGCCCAGTGAGGATGCCACTGGCTTCAACAGAATGTTCTGGAAGCTCCTAGCCAGCCTCAGAGGTAATGGACCAGCACCATGCTGAGCCCAGTCACTCTCTGTTTCACTGCTACCTCATGACTCCCACCACATATTGTGCTGTTCTTTACCCTCCTTGGTCACCACTTAGTAGAAATGCCTCTTGCACACCACCTTATAGAAACATAGGAAGTTGCCTTATACTGCATCAGACCATTGGTCCATTGAGCTCAGTATTGTTGACACTGACTATCAGCACCTTTCCAGGGTTTCCCACACCTTCCTAGAGACACCAGGGGTTGCACCTGAAACTTGAGGCATAACCTCTGCTGGCTAGAAGCAAAGCTATAAGCCTGGCTGAAAATCCTAAAATGCATTTCTCTACCAGTTGTCTCTGCAAACCTTAAGTAATGAGTCATCCAATGTGAAGATGAAAGGGGGGAGTCCTGATTACAACAAAGCATTCACATTCTCCCCTAATACTGATATTTCCAAAATAACTTATCAATTCAGGTTATTAATAGAGGCTAATCAGAGTTAGTTTCACAAGCAAGTAAGCAAAGAGTTCATATGCCAGGAGAAGATGCTTTTCCAAGTTGAATATTCAGTGGACAAATGAGGGGGACCTGAGAGAAGCATTCCATTATTACTTAAAGAGTCAACAGCAAATGGCAAACAGCAACAGAAGCACAGAAATATATGGTCCTGCACTTCCAGTCCATTTTTCAAGATACACACCAATGGACATTTGAAATCAGATATTGTCCTTTAGTCACCATTAGTCAGATGGTGAAAGCGCCACTAACCTTTCAGGATAAATTGCAGCCCCTTGCCATATCAACACATAAGCAGTGTAAATATTAATAGGAAGTTTCTCTATTGAAAAGTGTCCCATTTAAGAACCATTTTCTGCTTTCCCAAATGTTTGCTTTCTTTTATTTCAAACAGACTAGCTGTGATAGCTCAGTCCATCGACCATGAGACTCTTAATCTGAGTTCAAGTCCCACATTGGGCAAAAGATTCCTGTATTACAGGGGGTGGACTAGATGACCCTTGGGGTCCCTTGCAACACTAACTATGATTCTGTGACTAACAGCATTTTAAAATGAGGTGATAAATTTAATCACTTTAATTTTGCACATATTCTGGATTTCTTAAGGTCTTATGCTTATGGATTCCTGTACCGATGAAGATCATCCAGACTCAAGTGAATGTCCACACTATGAAAACCTGTGAGATTTCAGCATGATACCAAACTGAGTCAAGTACATTCTATGGCCACAGGGACTCTACGTGTTTCAGTCCCTCATGTGCCTGTCTGGCAATCATGCATTTGTGATTTTGCCTGGAAATCCCACAGCCTTGTGGTAGGGGTGGGGAACATAGAACAGAAGCACCAAAGGTTAATATTAGTGAACAAGCAGGTCAATCTGAAAGAAGGTGGTCTTTAAGATATTTTGGTGGCAAACATTATGTGTGCAAAAAATGCATAGAAAGAGGACATAGTGAGCAGGACTGGAAACAACTCACTCCTAGGTACCATATTACTGTCAGTCTCTATAAGCCTCTATATGTTCACAAAAGTATATAGAAATATAAAGGGGGCAGGGGGAATTGTGTGGCTTTCTAGAGGAGGAAAAATCATTGACAATTCACATTTGGAGGGTTGTGCCCCAGTGACCCTAGTGGAAGAGTCTCCACTCAGTACATGAGCATCAGTAAGTATTATTAGGATAAATAATGAAGCCTGTGTTTATAGTTTCTATAACCTCACCCTACATGCTCTGAAGTTTCAGTCTCTGCCACAGTTCTTTTACATCAGCAATGCCATATTAAGAGATTCACTGTCAATCACCAGTCCCTCTTGGTGGTTGATTGGTAAGAGGTTAAACTTTTTATATTACTTATAACCATGAAATGTTCTATTAATGGGAACATACCACATGGTTCAAGGATGTTTTACTCTGGAAACTGCTGTTATGTTAGGCAAGACTGTAAAACCAAGTTTTATGTGAGCTGTTCTGTAAAATACTAACATCACGATAACTACATGAATCAAAGCCTACAGAACAATTTATTATTTGATTATATGGCTGGAGACTTTATGGCGGAAAGCCTCTAAACATTAGCTGTGATCACTTTAGTGTACAGATATTTTAGGTCTGGATTAACCTACTCTAAGTCCATCCCCCAGCTGCAATCATGCAAGATTTAAGGGACAGTTATCTAGTTTGGAACCATACATTGCTGCTTAATTATAGGGAAATGAAAGGAAACTGAAAAGGATTCAAAGTCTAGAGATTCGACGGCCAAAATTCCTGACTGGAATTTCTCCTAACCTCTGAGGCATTGGATCTTAGGAAATTGCAATCCCCAGGGATAGGTCACCTCTTAAATTCATCATTTTGGGATTAGTCCTCAGAGTGTTAATTTGTGGTGGAAGGCTAAATATCAACAGGTGAGCAGCTGAGCCAGGCTGGATTACATTTGTTTGAAAGAACATTCTTTTGTTATTTAACTGTATCTGAAAATACACTGAAGCAGTGCTTGGAGTGGGGTGAAGTGGGGTGCCATGCCACTTTCTTTCGGCCACACTTATAACCACTCTATACCAGTTTAGACATTCTGTTATGGCCTGAGGCTCACAGGTCAACTGATGGAAGCAGGGACTCCGATTGGTAGGAAGGGTGACTTTACCATGGATGGATGGATGGATGGATGTGGAAACTGCTGGCTGCAACATTCTTACTGAAGGAGAGCTGTTGTCTTAGCAACAGACATGTAGGAACTCACCATGCCGCCCAGGAGAGTCCAAAAAATGCTACCAGCACTGTTGACCCAGCAAGGGTGGATCTACTATGAAACTTATGATGAATTTTTTGTTGTATATGTTTCAACAATCCCAAAGTTTGAGAACCAGTAGCACAAATGTTTTAAAGGTTGTTTTAAACAACCCAAATGAAGAAGATAACAGTGGTTACCAAGACGTCATTGCTGGTTGTGAAGGGTCCCCATAACAGTTCAAGCTTTAGGGCCCCCAAAATGTAGGTCAGCCACTGTGATCCAATGTGTGTGAGAGGGAAGGAGGGACAGAGGGACAGAGGGAGGGAGAGAGAGAATTGTGCCACTTTTTCTGGTTTGCTCAGATTTCACTGTGTCGTGTTCTGGGCACCACAGTTTAAGAACGATATTGACAAACTCAGATGTGTCCAGACAAGGGCAAAAAAATGATGACGAGGGAAGTGGAAACCAATACCTATGAGAAAAGTTGAAACAGTTGGTTATATTTAGCTTGATAAAAAGTTGACTAGGAGGAGATAAGGAGGAGAATGAATTTTTGTTAGGGCTCAAATTAATGGGATAAAATTACATGAAAAAGGCCAGGATTCTAAATATTAGGAAGAACTTAACACTATGAGCTGTTTGACAGGTTGTCTTGGAAGATGATGGAGTTCCTTTGTTAGAGGTTTAGATTAAACAGAGTCTGGATGGTCACTAATTAAATCCTTCGAAGACAGAGGTCCTCTGGCTGGGTCAGGATGGTATAGGGTTGGGGGACCAACTCCCTTCTCCTGCGGGGGCTCAATTCGTGCCAGTGCCTTCCATTAAGAGTTTAGGTGTAATCCTTGACGCCTCCCTTACCATGGAGGAGCAGGTTGCAACAACAGTCAAGACGACATTTTTCCATCTTCGCCGTTTCAAGCAGTTGGTCCCTTACCTCTCCCGACCCGACCTGGCCACAGTGATCCATGTGACGGTCACCTCCAGGCTTGACTACTGTAACTCGCTCTATGCAGAGCTGCCCTTGAAACTGACCCAGGAACTCCAGTGGGTGCAGAACGCTGCAGCGAGGCTCCTCACGGGGTCCTTGCCGTGGGAGCATATTCACCCAGTGCTTTACCAGCTGCACTGGCTCCCGGTGGAGTACTGAGTCAGGTTTAAGGTGCTGGTTTTGACCTTTAAAGCCCTATGCGGCCTAGGAACCTTGTACTTAAGGGACCGCCTTTCCTGGTATGTCCTGCAGAGGACCCTAAGGTCCACAAATAATAATAGCTTAAGGGTCCCGGGCCTAAAAGAAGCCAGATTATCCTCCACCAGGGCCAGGGCCTTTTCAGTGATGGCTCCAACCTGGTGGAATGCTCTGTCCCATGAGACTAGGGCCCTGCAGGACTTGATCTCCTTCTGCAGGGCCTGTAAGGCAGAGCTATTCCGCCTGGCCTTTAATCTAGCCTGATCCTTCTTTCCTTTTCCCTCCCCCTTTTTCTATGAAGAAACCCTTACCGAGACCCCACATTAATTTTCTTCCCTGGTCTCCTTGCTGGCCCTAGCATGACTAATCTGGCCAGTTAGCCCTGGTGATGTGACATTTATGTTGTATTTATGCTGTTTTAAAGTTGTTTTTAAAGTTGTTTTTAATCAATGTTTTTATGTTTGTTGTTAGCCGCCCTGAGCCCAATTTTGATCGGGAAGGGCGGGGTATAAATTTATTATTATTATTATTATTATTATTATTATTAATCAGGGATTTGGGTGTCAAGAGTTTCTTGTCTCATTAGGGGAGTTGAACGAGATGACCTTTGCAGCCCCTTCCAACTCTATGGTTTTATAAAGCTTGTACAGTACTACTAGACAGGACTCTCCTAGCCACCACTATACCTTTTCATTACTTATTGGGAGAAGAGAGAGAGCAGCAGAAAGGGCCAAGAAAAATATTCAAACATCAGCCAAGCACAGACAATTGTTCAGGGAAATGCACAATTCATCCCACACATGCAGAGACCATGAAACTGTGGTCTTTGCACATAGGTGCATCCAAGGTCTTACTACAGCCTGAGGCCTTCTGTGGTTTTTACATGACCTTCTCTAACACCTGTAGATGATACTGTGTGGGTTTGTGCAGAATGGGGGTTCATCCTAATCATGCCAGGATCAGCAGGGAATCTTCTAGGCACATCATGCTTTCAATCTATAGGCTTCAATGATTTGTAATTAATCCCCTTTAAAAATTGATTGAATTGAGAATATCCAGAGGACCCCCTTTTAATTAATCAATTTAAAAGATCAATTACAAATCAGATTTGGGAAGGGGGACAGAGGGATTCTGCCCATCACAAGTGCATATATGATCACTATAGAGATAGACAAATCAAAGTTAATATCCATTGTCTTTTTCAGATATCTTTAAAGAAAACCAGGCATAAAAAGAGATTTTTTCCCCTTAAAAGCCAAAATATGTGCTAGATTAAAAAGAGCATGATTCAAAAGTGAAGTTCTTTAATTCCAACTGGAGAGGGTAGGTATGTGTTTGACTCTCCAACTCACATCAATGGGATTCAAACAGTGATAAGATGCAAAAGAGAATAGAATTCCTATACCTTTAGCATTTTGTGTCTTGCAGAGTTTGAAGACAACGCCTGCTTGGGGGGGGGGGATTCAGACACTGAAAAAATTCTAGACACTTATTAAAGTTATAGGGTTCACGTCATCCTTTGCATTTGTTCAGCCTAGTTTCAGAACACTTAATGGTATTCCTTTTCTTTAAGAAAATGTATATCTTTTTTTTTTATTAGAAAATAGCACACAAGGTGGCTAACAGCATCCAAAAGTGCAATATCAAGACAATTAACATTAAAACATTAGAGTAGTTTTAAAACACCCACATACCAACAACAGCTTCTTTATGGTAATGATAGAGGCAGCAAACATTAAACTACTTCTTCTGGAAAATGGGGGTCCACTGCAATAAATGAGATTAACAAAGTAAGTTGTTTGAAGATTGCAGTCAAATAAATCTTTTATGGAGTTTGTGGATTGCTTGCTAAAGGCCTGCCATATACCATTCCCTCGAAATATTGTAAACTTGGACTTACATGCAAAAAATGCACTTAATTCGTTTATGAATACAGAAGGAACAACACATAAGGGTGGAGATAGATTTGCTTTTAATAAACAACCTCCCCTATCCTTTAGTTGATCTCTTAACAGATAGGTAACAGGAAAGAGATTTCTGAATGCTGTGCAGAATGCCTATCATGACTGAAAGAGTTTCTGATCCAAGAAAATGGGCACAGATACCAACCTTCTGATTTAAATTCTCATATTCTGATTTACAGCCCTGTTTGGAGATGGCAAACAGGCATCAGATTAATAATATATAAGTTCAAATGTAATCTACTGAACCAAGGTAGGCTAGGCAGATACACAATATAGGTTAAAATATACCAAGGTAAAACTATGGAAACTAGCAGGCCTGGCTCTGCTCCCACTAAAAGTCATTAAAAAAAAATTAGTGGAAGAAAAGTTAAGCATAAAAATCACCACTTTGGGAAATATTGACAATTTTATTACTATGGAATGTCCTCCTCAAAGAGGTATGACTATAACTGACACTGCCCTAGGTTAAGACATTTTAATTGTGCACACATTTTAAAGGGTTATGCTGCTTCAGACTGTTTTTAGCTTCTTCCATGGATGGAGAATGTGTGGCCATCCATATTTTGCTGTACTGCAACTCCCATCATCACCCCGACCACGAGCATGCTGGCTGCATCTGATGGTATTTCGAGCCCCAGGAACATTTGGAGGGCTCCCATCCTTGCTATAGCCTTTTGTTGCCTCCTCCGTCAGTAAATTGTTATGAAGGACGTTAATGTATCGCATTTGCACGTTGAATATTTCTTTGTCTTTTTTCACCATCGTTGGATGGAGAATGCTTTAGAAATATTTCCAATAAACACATTAAATCTACTCCATCCTAGAAGCAGTAATGAATGTTAGTGATGTGCCAGATGTCAAGGAAATAAACAACTACCTGACTTTTAGGAGACATCTGAAGGCAGCGCTGTTTGGGGAAGTTTTTAATGTTTGATGTTTTATTGTGTTTTTAATATCCTGTTGGAAACTTCCCAGAGTGGCTGGGGAGGCCTGGCCAGATGGGTGGGGTATAAGTAATAAATTATTATTATTATTATTATTATTATTATTATTATTATTATTATTATTATTTGATTGCACCCAATGCAAGTCCGACTCAGAGTGGACCTACCGAAGTTCATTAACTTGAATAGGTCTACTTTGAGTAAAACCTAGTTGGATAGAACTGTAACCATTTATATTGGGTGGAATTCGACATCATTCTAAGGCAACTGTTCCATCAGGACAAGCATTTCTGCCTGTAAGGTGGATTGATCCTACCTCTCCCCACAACACACTGTTCTGGGGATTCTTCTGACTCCCCACCCCACCCCGTCCTGAGCCAATTTTGAGGAGCACAAGGCTTCCACTGGCAGAATCTCATCCATTATGCTTATGTTAGGTTATTTTACTTTACCTGTTATTCCATCAAAAATTGTTCAAATTTCTATATCTGAATGGGGCAAGGACAGTGTCAGAGGTGAGGGGCAGGGAGTATGTGAGGGAAGTGCAAATGGAGCGGGGAGAGGGGAAATACTTATCTCAGATAAATCTCCAGTAAACTACTGATAACAACAACAACAACAACAACAACAACAACAACAACAAAGTATTCAGGAAGGGACACCTTTCGTTCCCACTCTCTTTACAATCAACTTAACACTGAAAGCTGGTAGTCAGATGAACAGGGTCTGAACCCTCAGAACTTCTGTGTGCCCTTGATGGAAGTGGCAAAGACCCAAGTGACTCGGAGAACTCAGAGTTCAGCCATTTAACTGTGGGTGTGGGTTGAAGAAGCAAGCTGTACGAAACTGCAAGAAGCAAAATCTACTTAATTCAACAACTTTGGCATTACTACTTCGTCTCTGGCTGTAAGAACACATTGTGTTTTCTTTGAGACAAAAAAAAAAAGACTTTTCCCCTGTTACAACTTGAAAGCTTATTTTTACATGTAAAGACTTCGTACACTTGCTTGTCCAACTCTTTTTCATCTCCTGGCTTTCTGTTTTGTCAAAAAATAAAATAAATCCACAGTGTGTTACCTGAAAACCAACCTTTATTTGGCAAGAGGTGTAGTGCTGAATTCTAAAAAAATGAAGGAAATCACAACTAAGTGCAGATGTTTTTGCCTGAATGGGAAATGCAATTTTATTTTATTTTTCTGTGGGAAATTCTCTCTCTCTCCCCCCTCTCACCCCACCCCCCAAAACTTGCTTATAAATGTGTGCACAAAATGCTGTTCTCAAAATGATTTTGGACCAGATCTAGACAGGTTAGTTATTTGAACTTAGTTATCATTTAAACCAAGGAACCAAGATAGCAAACATCTCACCCCATTGATTTTAGGGGCAACCAAGTTTCACTAACTTAGTCAGGACCCAAGCCATTGTGCTTGTTAAAATGATAGATTACTTCTACTTGGTTCTATAAACTTAGGGTTGAATTAACTGTATTATTCTACCAGGGAGGGAGGGAGGGAGGGAGGGAGGGAGGGGGAGAGAGAGAGAGAGAGAGAGAGAGAGAGAGAGAGAGAGAGAGAGAGAGAGAGAGAGATTATAAACAATAAGAGAGCTAGGGAAAATATACACACTTGTGTCCCTGTTCCAGTTTTATCTCAGATTTATATTTTCCTATGTCTTTGTTTCCCATTTTAGGAAATGACATTTGTATAGGGAATACCCTTTAGCATATGCTAAATTCTGGAACACCATTTCTCTTTCCAAGTGTAAGCAAATACAACCACCTTTTCAAATATGTCTGGGCAAGGCTATGCATTACAAAGACACACTGTGAATAACTTTTTTTTTTTTAAAGGCAAAAGCCTTCCCCACCCCTCACCCCATAAAGATCATTTCACCAAGAGGAGGGGGAGGGAGAAAAGAGGAGGCGTGAAAGTGCCTCGAAAATGCAAAATTAAGAAAACAAGTCTGTAAGGACAAAAAAGTTTCACACTTGCGATCTCGCTCTGAACTGTGACCTGCGCTTTGACTGGGCACTAACTGCAGCATGCGTGCCTCATCAGCCACCGTCATAGCCACCCCAGGGTATAAATCTCCAGCAGGGAGCCAGCTCCATTTCCTTCATCCTCAGCTACACAGCAGCCCACTGCCTCTTCTCCGCTCACTGCCGAGACCCTGCCGAGAAATCAGCATGCAACCCAAGAAAGCATCCTTTCCTCTGGAATAAAAATTAATATTACTTGTCATATTTCATGTCTGAGCTCTTTTCATGCTTTATCCTCTGGTAATGAGGGCTAAATTACCAATATTAGTAGATTTTCATGGCTAGCACAGAAAGAGCTGTTACCAGAATAAATGTTTGCATTGCTTCTGTTGGACACAGGCTTTGCTAATGCAGCTTTGCTAATTATTTCTAAATAGGCAATAATCTGCATCCCCTAGCGCTGGGTAGTGGATTGGCCACGTACCTGCTATTTCCCTTATTTACATGTTTTACAACTTTATCAACTACACTAATTACACTCTGAACACTGTTTAAAATTTTCTGTTAATAGAGATACAATGATGCACCAGAGGATGTGTATTTATGCCATAATTACGCCTCTGTTCCTGCGATGCAGTCTCCAATTAGCTGTCGACGGTGGCACAAGCAGCTGCCTGGTATTCTAAAGCAGTGAAACATCTGCACAGAGGATGATAGCTCACATGGATTTTTTTTTTTAAAGCCTAGAAATTTACACCCAAGGGAGTGCAGACAAATAGGAGCCTGTCATGTGTAGGGATGATTAGAAATCCTCACCATGGCAACATTGGAGCAGCCATGTCACAGAGTGAGGGGACACATGTCTGATGAAAAACGCTAAAAACACTTGCCTTCCCCCACCCCCAGAGCTTCAGGATTCCCAACTTCCCTCCCCTCCCCTCCCCCCTTGCTTGCTTTCTCTCTCTCTCCCCTCCCCACAACCCCCAATCCTTCTCTTTGCATCTAAAGGCAAAGCAACACAGCAGGTGAAAAGGCCAAAATATTCAGCCCATGTAAGGTAGATGGCACAAGGGCATTATGTGATAGGGAAGAACAGCGTAGCAAATGCAGATCTTACTGGGTAATGTGAAAAACATCCAGTGGTTATTTTAGCATCGCCACCGCCACCCATTTTGCAGAAAAGTTGGCCAGGCAAATGTGGTGGGATAAAGAAGGCGTGGTGGGGATAAAGACAAGTTTAAGGAATAAAGTCAACATGCTTATCCTGCAGGGCATTTGGGGGCCACCTTTCAACGTGCATTAATGCCAATGAATCCTCTCTGAATGCTTAGTAGAGGAGCAGGGGTGGGGATGGAGGGGAAGGGAGGACAAACATCTGCTAACCTGGTGTCAAGGCTTTCCCTGGTCATGAGCCGCTTTTGTAATAAGCCATTCTTTGCAAAGAATTGGGGGGGGGAGAGGGGGGTGCTTGCTATTATTCAACCTTTTTAAAAATATTGAAAGCCTTAATTATTGAGATATGTTAATTATAACATGCTCCTTCCAGGATACTACTATGGATTCTACCATATCTGTTGAGTAGAATAGAAACGCTATCATAGGAAGGACAAAAGAAAATAAGATTTAGATTTGAATTCCAAGGCATCAGGGTAGGTCTGATTTCACAGCCTCAGATCAGAATTGACCCCTTTATCATTTTGTTGTGGGGAACTTAGTCTGATTGGGGTAGGGGAAAATCTCTTTCGTACCCCACTTCCCCCCAAAATAAAGTGCATTTTGCCTGAAGATTTGAATCCAGGGACGAGGAAGATCTGAGCTTTAAACAGAGCTGCATACGAACCACAGATTTAAAGGAATTTTCCTCCTCAAAGAATACTGTGAACCTCACAGAACTACAACCACTCTGAGGTGCTTTTGTTGTATTGTTTGTTTTCTACTACCAAACAGTGTACACTTTGTGAAATAAATAAATAAATTCCCAGCACTCTTAACAAACTACAGTTGTATTATTATTATTATTATTATTATTATTATTATTATTATTATTATTAGGGATGTACTTTAAATATCCATTAAAATGTATATAATGCATGCAGCCACAGTGAAAGATCTTCAGCTCTCTAGATCTCTGGACCAATATGCACCAAATTTTGTATGGGCCCATTTTCCTACGCAGTCCTGCTGCCGCCGGAGAAGCAAGAAGCAGCAGTAGCAGTTTCCAGTGAGATCTCACGAGATCTCACATAACTCTCGTGAGATCTCGCCAGAAGCTGCTGCCACACAACCCCAAGTAAGTGAGGCTACAGCAGCAGGATGGTGGGGCGGCAATGTCCTGTTTCACCTCTGGTGGTGAAATGGAATTGCCCATGCCAATTTACTGGAAATCACCCAGAGACCTCTCTGATCTACCTTCTGCACTCCCTTCCTTAAGCTGAGCACCTCATTCTGTGAAGAATTCAGTGTAAAAGGAGGGGGAAGTAACTATAGCTGGCCACACTTTGCACCTTCTTCTAATGTTTTTGCCTGCCTGGAATATGTCCCTGAGCTCTAGTAACACTTTTTTCCTTATCTGGATGGAGGATATAGGTCAATGTGAGAGTATGTGTAGAACCTGGCCTATTGTAGAAAAGTAAAATGCACATTCATTGCTCTGCCAACTTTTGCCTCTGGCTTCACCAACCTCTGGCATATGGCCTCCAGAATACTGTCCAGAAGTGCATGTAAACTCTCAGGCTGAAGGAGGTTCCCCATCCCTGCTTTGTAGGTATGTGTAGCCTTCCTTAGCTCCGAGCAAACAGTGGTTGCTTCTTGTTGCTGACATCATCCCACCATGAGCATCAGGCACAGAGAGAAAGGGTGACTTGGCAAGTGACTGCGTAGGATTGTAGCTTTAATTATCTCTGATAGAACTTTAGCAGCAGGAAGAGAAGGGGAGTAGATGTGTTCCGATTCAGATGTGCCAAATTCTTGAGTATTAAATATAAGATGTCAAGCCTAACCAGTTCCTTCTAAAGTAGTTCTAATATGCAGTTTTCACGCCTGATGATGTGGCTCTGGACTCCAAGAAAAATTGTTGTTGTTGTTCAGTCGTTCAGTTGTGTCCCACTCTTCGTGACCCCATGGACCAGAGCACGCCAGGCACGCCTATCTTTCACTGCCTCCCACAGTTTGGCCAAACTCATGCCAGTCGCTTCGAGAACACTGTCCAACCATCTCATCCTCGGTCGCCCCCTTTTCCTTGTGCCCTCCATCTTCCCCAACATCAGGGTCTTTTCCAGGGAGTCTTCTCTTCTCATGAGGTGGCCAAAGTACTGGAGCCTCAACTGCCCAGTACTGCTCAACTGTCAACTGAGTGCCCTTCCAGTGAGCACTCAGGGCTGATTTCTTTAAGGATGGATAAGTTTGATCTTTTTTGCAGTCCATGGGACTCTCAAGAGTATCCTCCAGCACCATAATTCAAAAGCATCAATTCTTTGGCGATCAGTCTTCTTTATGGTCCAGCTCCCACTTCCATACATTACTACTGGGAAAACCATAGCTTTAACTATACGGACCAAGAAAAATATCCTTATTTAAATAATAAAAAATAACAAAAAGCACATATATAAAACTGAGAAACACAGTAAGGAGATTTAATTTTAGCACAGGGGCCCCTAAACTAACTTATGAGGGGAGAAATAAAAACAAAAAATGTTTTGAAATTATTTGAAAATATTAATTATTCAGCTACATTTCACAGAAAGCTGGTATCTTCTCAGTCTGGTCCCTCAGAGCCATGAAGTTCTTGTTATCTGATTTTATGTAATTACTGCCCCCCCCCCAAAAAAACCAAGTAAATCATACCTAGGCAGGCCATGCAATTCCTGTATTTGATTATAATTTCTTGCATTAAAATAATATACAGCAATACACAATCTCCAAAGTTCCTGTGTGGAACTCTGATCCTAGGAGATTTTAGACTGGGCTGGGGGGAAATGTTTATTCATTCTCCATCCAGACATCTATGGCCCTTGAACATCTTATCAGAGGGGACTAAATATGGGATTGGTGAAGATCACCTGCTCACCATTTCCGTAGCCCTTCTGTTCATGGAAACCTTACTCAGTATCTAACCCAGGGATGAGGAACTGCAGGTCCTCCAGGCCTCAGTTCCCACTACATTCAAGTCACAGGGTAAACACATTTCTCTTGATCTTTCTAAAATTAGTCATGTCTAAGTCCCATGAAAACCCGCGGAACAAATTAATCATGACTACTTGACGTTCCACTGCTTTCAGGAGAACTTCAGGACAACTGAGACCAGAGGATGAGGCTCCAGCCTAAAGCACTTGGTGGCCTCTAATGCACAGACACACCAGTAACTGACTTACTAACAAATGAAAGCTCAGTCCATGCGATGACACTGTGCCGAATGATGTCCCACCATTGAAAGCAGTTCCCCCTTGGCATGCATCAGAGGCGCTGTGCATGTAAAGAGCTTCTGAGTTGTGGTATAGAAAGCAGTTCTGAAGAATGTGGATATTACTGTCTCACTTAATGCAGAGTTTCCCATGGTTTCATTTGCATAAACTATTTCCCCCCCACATTTGTGTGCAGCTTCTCTGAATTTTCTCTGTATTCATAGTAGCAGCTCTGGGCTGACTGCTTTGCGAAAAGAGGCGTTAGTTACACTGCACTTAGACGTTCCTTATACAATGACAAATTATCTCTTGGGGAAAAAATGTGGAAGTTTTGGTTGTCTTCCGCCCCATTCAAGATATTCCCACATTCTCCTGTTTTAGTGTATATATTCAGTGCAAGATTGTGTGGTACCGCAGAGTGCTGGTGTCACCACACTGTATGCCTGGATCTCGCTTATTATGCATTACACAAACCGTGCTTTCCAGTTCTCATACAGGGAAAGATGGTGCTGAAAAGCCACTGTGTGTCAGTGCAAGGACAGAGTTTATCTGATAAACAAGTCATTTTTGGAAACCGCCGAAGCTCCTACTGTGAAACATTAAACGTGGCCCCTGTTAGATACACAGAATGGGGGGTTCTGGTTGACTGAACAGGGGCTGATAAGCTCCACACAGCTCTGAATGCTGTTTGCCCACATACTAATGTTAAACAAAAGAACTGCAGACTGCAAAGAAAGGATGCAGGTCAGACAACTAAATTGCTTAAACCCTTAGGCAGCCTTCTGAAAAGAAAAGGCACGAAAGGCGACGATATGTGCTGTGCTTTTAAGCAGAATTGTTCTCTGCTTATTATCCCAGTTAAGGAAATTATGGCAAACATCTCACTAGACTATATATACCCCAAGTAAGATGAGAAGGACCACTCTCTGCTAAACCAGGTGCAATATGCCACTGGTCATTACACAAATGGCTCTCTTTCTGTTTTGCATGACTTCCAAATTATGAACACAATAAAAATGCGGCAATAATAGAACTGTGCATGGCAACAACAAGCACAGAGCTCTTGCATTGTTTTTCACAAAATCATCAGGCTTGCCTTTGAGAGCTTTCAGGTAATAACCGTCTATCACAGGAGTAACCCACTTTGTTCCATTAAAACTTGGTTCGATTCCCATTGTTGTAACTGTGCTCAAGTATATTAGACTAACAGTTTTGTGATAATCTGTGGCAAAGCATATCGTTCTGACAACAGCTGAAACAGAGATATGATCTCATTATTTACTTTCTATTTCTAATAAAAGAAAATATTGAACCACACTTGTCTGGAAATCAGCTCCAGAGAGTTAGAGGATTTCCAGACCAGCGTGAAAGGTGCCACTAGGGGTGGCAGGAGGAAGAGGATATCATCGTCTTCCACAAGCAGAGGTGTGCAAAAACACAAGAGCACCAACTGAATTTCACCGCTATTGGTGCAGGAACTATTCAGCCTGTAGAATAAGCCTAACAAAGGAAACACTTTTAAAATTGCTTTATGGCTGCCCATCCTGAGAGGATCAAGTCCTGGAGATGTTGCTGGATGGGGGTGGAACATGTCTTGCATTGGCATGTAGATGCATGCACACCATGTGAATGCTGGGCTGGGCAGAAGGGAAAAATCCCACATTTTGGATACATTTTATTGGCATTCTGTCCCTAAGATTCACATTTTGTATGCCGGTCAGTGCATTTCCTCCTAAGATACACATTTCTGAACATTCACATTTTTGTGTTCTTAAAGCCCCCCACCAAAACTACACCACAACATTCAGAGTAGTGGGCAATTTAACTGATAGCTGCATTCCAATCTGCTAAAATTCTGAAAATGGTGGATTCAGTTGGTTTACTTTAAAATTCAGACTGAGTAAATTTCGCAGCACATCCACTTTCCCCTTATATGCCTGCAAAGGAGAAAGAAGTAGAGGTGAATGATAGCGTTTCCTGAACTGGAATAGCCATTATGCTAAAATAACTACAGAAGAGGGAAAACAAAATAATAATAATAATAATAATTCCTTCCAGTAGCACCTTTGAGACCAACTAAGTTTGTTCTTGGTATGAGCTTTCGTGTGCATGCACACTTCTGATATTCGGCAGTGTTTAATGGCTCATCTTGTAATATTTTCACAACTCCTCTTTGTACGGATATGGAAATCAAACTATCCATAGCAGATGTTTGTTGTTCTGTATCGGAATAAGTGTGCATGCTCACGAAAGCTCTTACCAATAACAAACTTAGTTGGTCTCTAAGGTGCTACGGGAAGGAATTTTTTTTATTTTTTATTTTGTGTTGACTATGGCAGACCAACACAGCTACCTACCTGTATACAGAAGAGGGACAAACTGATTGGGCCCCTGCTGTAGTATGGTTTCTGCAGACTAGAATACCCTGTTGAGGAGCCTAACCTCTCTTGCTTCCTACAGCAAAGGTTCTTTCAAACCTCTTTGAAAGTCAGAACACAGAGATCAGTTTTTAAAAAAACAATCACAAGGCAAAAGAGCAACAACTATTTATTGACTAGTTCAGAAGCAGCCTAACCATGGAAATAAATAGTCAAGGTCTTTCCTAAAGCTGGGCTTCTGTTTTTCTTCCACCGTTAGTCAACTCTGAATGGCTAACACAACAGAAATTGATTGAGCCTTCCCACAGGCATCTTGAAACAGCCAAGACTTCCCCTAGTGCTCAAAGGCATATTGTAAATAGGTCATTCTGGCCTTCCAAATGAAGGCACTCCAGGGTGTTGGTACCTTAGCCTAAAAACATCCTGCATCTCATGCCCGCATGTCGAACCTCAATTGAACAGAACAGAGCACCTGGAGAAGGACCTCAGATACTGACTAATGCATACAGGAGATCACCTTCAACTCAGCTCCAGGATGTGTACTTTCATTGGGTGAATTATCTTCCTAGAAATGTAACAAGAAGCATAGAATTGTTATTCCTAGGCTGCAATTTTCTGTTTCTTAGAACCTGTGGATCTGTCCTTGGCTGAATCTGAAAGGAAAGAGAGTGCAGCAATTTATTGTGTTTAAGTACTGCAATTGCACAGTGCAGTACTTAATGCTGAGTACTTAATCACTGGTATGTGTTAAATTATTGGCTAGGGGATTATGTTAATAATGAGTTCTTGGGCAAGAAAGCAATGTAGCTTGTTATGCTAGAGCAAGCATTCCGGGTTTCAGAAAAGTATACAACAGCACATCAGCTCTGGCAGCTGCAAAAATGTTCTCCAGCCGTAACAGGCTCTAGCTAGCTTGACTTCAGAACTGCTAGTGGAAAGATCCTTCCAGCCATGCCCTGGCTGCAGGCTACTTCCCTACTTCTTCAAAGCAGTTTGGTTGGTTTTACCTTCAGTATTGTTTTTTCCTACCACTCTCCATCAGTTAATGACAGAAGAAATTGCATTCAAAAAGTATCAAAAGGAAGAGAAATACTGGTGAAATTCTCATACATGCAAACATTACCTAACAGTACAGTGGTACCTTGGGTTTGTGAACAGTTTGCCAACAGTTTTCCTGGGTGCATACAACTGAATTACATAAAGCCCAAGAGAATGCATTATGCTGTAACTCCTGCCATGTCTCCCTGTCCCCCGTCATTCCAAACCAGGTAGTGAAAGAAGCAAGAGAGGCTGCAGTATACTCTGGAAATGTTTACTGGAAAGTAAAATAAAACAGATACAACTCCCTTTGCCATATCACAAAGTTAAGGTTAGCTCAAAATCTGCACCCACCAACATTCTAAAGACCTGAGAATGAGGCAGAAAAATGGAAGCCTCTTGCAGGGGAAGAAAACTCTTGAGAATCTAGAGGTCAGATTTTGGCACCTTTTCCTCCTATTTTTTCGGTGCAGAGGAAAATTGCCAAGAAGCTGCCTCAGAGCCGATTCAATCTACCACTTTAGCTAAAACTGTAAAGGCCAGTCAAGGGCAATACTGCCTTTGGGCTATTTCAACCTCAAGCTAAGCTAGTCATGTGCTTCCCCACATGTGTTCTACTAAGGGCTACACTTGGCTGCTGACATGCCACTATGCCTAACCGTAGTGCGCCAAACATAAAATCAATCCAGTCCAGGGCAATGCATTTGCACAGCCCACCTGGCATGAGCTGAAGCAGTTCCTGGTAAGCAAAAACAGAGAGGTCAACTTCAATACATTGAAAACCCTTCCAAAAATGATTAAAGATCCTTCGAGACCTTTTATTGCACAGTCCAAAAGGCACTATTTTGGTAAGAGACCAACATCTGCAGAAAAAAGACTGCTGTGCTTGAGTAGACTCCCTGTATGATTAAAAACCTGATCTTCCAGGGTTCTGCATCATACACTGAAAGCCAACTCAAGCAGAGAAGGCTGCATGCTGCAGGCCTTCAGCTCTCAATGTACAGGAGAAGAAGAAGAAGAGTTTGGATTTGATACCCCACTTTTCACTACCCGAAGGAGTCTCAAAGCGGCTAACATTCTCCTTTCCCTTCCTCCCCCACAACAAACACTCTGTGAGGTGAGTGGGGCTGAGAGACTTCAAAGAAGTGTGACTAGCCCAAGGTCACCCATTAGCTGCATGTGGAGGAGCGGAGACGCGAACCCGGTTCCCCAGATAACGAGTCTACTGCTCTTAACCACTACACCACACTGGCTCTCAGGAGGGCCACAGAATCATCAATAGGGACGTGTAGCAGGAAGATTTGTCCATGGACTCAACCCTGTTCTTCCCCTCTGCTGTAATAGTCACATGGGGGTGGAGACTGTGTGAATATGGCTGTTGTTAAAATGGGATCCTGAAATACCCCACCCAATTCATGGAAAAAGTAGAATTTTGTTGAATATTCTCTGTGGGATTGAATAGTGGGAGACTTAAAAGGGAAACTCTGATAAAAATTAACAGAAAAATCTTTTTGGAGAAATTTTGGCCTAGCTAATATATATATGGTGTATATTTTTAAGGCTATTTTCATCCTATGTACTAAAACCAGCAAATGGCTTATTGACCTGGGTGTTCCTGTCATAAGGTACTTTGGGAGCTATTGTATTTTCAATGTCATTGTAAAGGGCTTCCTCTTCTAGGGGAGTCTCCCTAAAAAAAAAAAAAAAAAACCTTCATTGTTTTCACACTAAAGCTTCTTCTTTTTTTAAGCCACAATTTTTCCAATTTTAGAAAAAGATCGTATCAAGGGGGTTTCCAAACCCTCCATGAATCATTTGAAACTTGTAAATAGTGATACCCGTTATCATATGACAAAGGAAATATATACTCTGTTTTTAAACAGCATTGCACTGAGCATGCCAAACAAATGAATTGCTAGCATTTGAGGCTTGTTGGGCTGCATCATCAAAATATTTTTGAAAGGGTAATTTCACAATATACATTTCCTGCTCACCAACACACATTTTTGCACATCTTAATGTTCTGTGGATAAAATGTGCTATGTCAACAAAATGTTTTAAAGCACTGAAAGTCTGATTTTATATTCCACTGTGCAGAGGCATAATATCCAGCTTTCCAGCCCTGGCACAAGGAAAACATTGTTGATTTGGCAGCATTCAACTGTCAAAAAGTAAATAAATAAATGGAAAGAAATATCTCAGAAATTTTTGGTTCGACTCTAATTCAGATACCAGAGGATTTGCTTTAAGATCTCTCTTCTTTCTTACAGTGATGTTCATATTTCAGTGGTACAGGAGTCCTGACACCAATTAATACTTCATACTAAAACCTAGTGTCATAAATCTGCAGCTTTTTGAAAAAAAGAAATAACTGGAATAGATGAATAATTGTGCGTAGTCTTTTAAGTCACAGAAACTATCCTGGTGGGATGCAGGATTGTCTTTCCATCAAATGTAACCTGACATTATCAACCACAATTGATATATGTGAGGTAGTTAGGAAGGCTAAACTCTTGATCAATATGTCAGGTTTCAGAAGGGATAGCCATGGCATAGACAGAGGATTGTGAGTGGCTGCATTAACAAAGCAAAAGAAAGGAACATCAGAACCATTTCCAGCATGCATGCCAGAGAAAGGGAGGCATGGTCTAAGTATGAATCAAGTGTGTCCTGGTCCTTCCTTTCCCTGTCCCTCAGATTAGCTGTGGCTCATTAAAGAGGCCAAAAACATACTAAACATAATGCATGCATATTCTCTCTGGGGGATTTTCTTTCTCTCTCTACATGGGCTGCAGTTAAGACTAGCATTTCTGCACAGTCACATGATCCCCTCAAACTACACCATAAACATCCATTAACATGATAATACCCATTAATCTAGGCAAACACAACTCATTTGTCATCTTTCTCTTGCAACCCATCTGTGTGCATTTGTAGAAAGGAGGTTGGGAGGGGGGGTGCGGGAGAAGATTCAATGACTTCTCTATCAGTGGGTTAGCTTCAGAGGAAGGTCTGAATTTCAGTATTTCTTTGGTAAGTAAAAGCTAATTTGTTTCACTTTGCTGAAACACCTATTTATTATTCCACTTTCATAATATCACTTATGTCTTAAGCAAAGGACTTCGAATGTGAGGTAGGGGGGGTGCTAAGAAGCAATAAAAACATTTCATTGCAGCAATCAAGGACAAAGACTTAAATTAACAATTCCTTTTCATTAACTTTGCGTCACAACATACTCTCGTTGCTCTGATGTTTTGCTTATGGAACAAGAGGCTTATTTCAGTGGGTGACATATCAAAGCCTTTTCCCATTCTCTTCCACCCCAAACATGCTGTTTTAGTCATTTCATTTTGCTGCTGTTGTTTTCTGTACAGATCTCTATTGCTAGATGTGAAGAGCTGGCTGTGTGATACCATAACCTCACAAACCATGCACAAACTCTTAGCAAGTGTATGGGTGGCCAAATAGGAATAAACAGAACACATGGCATGGATATTACCTCTTGAGAGGTTCTATGTGTAAATAGCATTGTATAAATAATTTCTCCTATTGATAGTGACGGAACAGGAGAGAAATCTGAGAGAGTGGTAGACTTTAAAGGGAGAGACCTTTGGCAAGTTCCTCAGAGTCAGGGCCACCATGTTCTTTCTAGAAGTTACTGGTGAACATCTTCAATTCTGTCACCATCAGGCTTCCTTCAATCACCAAATTGTCTACCTTTTCCTTTTTTGCGTGAATTTCCCTACCTAGAATGCCTATGTGGTTTCATGCCTCTCTGACTAAACCTTTAGTTTCTCCTCCAATGATAACAAAGCCTAAGCAGATACAAGTGTATTTGCACACATTCAGCTCTTATTCTCCAGTTCTCTCGCATATACGCATCTCCCTGCTGTTTCTCTAGCCTTGCCTTTATCACCCCCACTATTAGATAGTATAAGCTCTTTGGGGACAGAGACCTCTCTTGGTTGTTTACATTACAGTGAGGAAGCAGCATTGAACTGAATGGGATTTGTTTCCAAGTAAACATGAATAGGATTGCGCTGCCAGTTAAATTCCATGTGCATTTATGTCACTACACAAATTATAATTATTGTTACAGTATGTAACAGTTAAGATATGATTCTTAAAATGCTAAATCATGACATAATTCTGCAATGTTCTGAGCATCTCTAAAGGGTGAAGAGATATCTATTGGCCCCTTGTTTGCTGATTAATGCAGTGAACAGCAGAAACCCAAAACAACAACATGGTTGACAATCACAATCACAAATCCAGTTCCTGTATACAATTATTTGGGTTCTTTGGCACTCATATGTGTCATCATAGTGAGTCATCCTAGCCGCTTATCAGCATGACTTCCTGTACCACCAAATATTGTATGCTCCCAAGAGAGCCTCATTACAGCAGGTCTAGGAATCGTAAATGAGTGCCTTGAGTTGGTGCAAGACCACAATAACTATGTTGCACCTTTTTTCTGTAGTGGCACATTTTAGACTCAAAATCTTCCTGTTGACAAGCAGACTAGCTGTCTCATACTTCCTCTTTAATGCACACCAAGAGAATACTGAAATATGCACAGCACATAAATGTTGCTTCTTAATTTGAGATTACTTGAACCAATACAGTCTTTTAAATTGTTAAATATACAAGCATCTAAAGAAACCCTGGGATACAGTCGAATGCTTGTAGTCAACACACAACAGCCTGTTCATCTGATGTCTTTATCTCTTTGGTAGTTATTCTTCAACAATCTTCTTCTTTTTTTAACCTTTTAAGAATAATGGGGATAAAAGTTCCAACATTATATATTCTTAACAAGTAATATGTATCCATCTTTGCTGAAATATGTACCTTGTATAGGATTGATCAGCTATTATCCAAATACATATTTTAACTGGGTTTTGCTAAAATACTTGTTACCCAAATCTAAATTTGCATATTACCAATAAACAAAAAACTTGAAGATGACACATATTGAGATGGCACATGTTGGTTTTCATTCACACTGGGTTATTGGGGTAGGAATGTTTTATTGAGAACAGAGAATATTTGTAGAAAGTGAGAATAGATTCTTTAAAGGAAATAGAGAGACACCTGCCACCTTAGTACAACTGGGCATCCAACTACTTGAGCATGATTGCTGCAAGACGCAAGGAAGCCTCAAAGTGGATCCATGGTTTCTGTTTAGTCTCTTCTCGCTATGTACCACTGAGCCTGTACAGACAGAAGCCTTGGACCATTGAGACTGGCTCATTCCATATGAAAACCAGCTTGAAAACCAAATATATTTAGATTCCTTCCATATGTTCCTCCCATGTCCATGGTGAGTAATCAGTCTGCTTCCTGAGTACACAAAATGCAGCCTCCTTGCTGAAGCTAAGCAGTTCTGGAACTGGTCAGTGTCTGGATGTAACACCATTTGGAGCCCCATGGAGTTTCATGGTGGTGGTAGTAGTAGTAAGATGAAATAAAAAAATAATGTGTTAAGTTCCATCTTTATGTCCCCCTCCAGTAGCCGCAGAGCTTCTAAGGCTATAATATGGCCTCCGCTTCCTCTACTGAAGTCATCATTAGACACCTCTAATCTAAACAACTACAGTTCAGTGTTTAGCAACTATCTATGTGAGTTGTTTTCTCTCTCTCTCTGTGGTGGCACAGCTCCAATGATTTTTGTATGACACTATTTATTTACATCTAGTTTGGCTTTTGGCCTGGTTTCCTCATGGAAACTGCCCTGGTTACCCTTGTGGATTATCTGCACCAGGAGATGGATGGGAAAGTGAAACCATGTTTGGTCTCTCATAGCTTTCAACACCATAAACCATGGTATCATTCTGGGTCATTTCAAAGGGTTGGGAATTAGTGATAGTGACTCCACTAATTCATGATAGAAAAAACCCAGAAGGTGATTCTGGGAACCTGTTTCTCTTTACATTGGCCACTGACCAATGTGGTTCTACAAGGCTCCATCTTGTCCTCTGTGCTGTTTAACATCTGCATAAAATCGCTAGGTAAGGTCATCCAGAGATTTAGGGGTCATATTGAAGATTGGGGTGTAGAATCAACAGTATGCTAATGATACTAAGCCTGGATCCAACCCAATACCCAGCCTAGACTGTTTCTTCCATACATTCTTCCCTGCACACTCCAATCCTAAACTGAAGCTCTACTCCAGATTCCTTGACCCCTGGAAGTATATGTGACAATGAAAAGAATTAGGGCCTTTTCTTTTGTGGTGCTGATGAACACAACAGAATTAAGTTGTGCATTACATTTTCCGTCTATAGTATGCCTTGCCAAATGAGGTGCATCAAGCTAAGTCTCCATATTGCTTTAGGTGGCTGTCAAAAATGTGTCTGTTTTAAGAAAGCTTTTACCTCGTCATTCTCTTTCTGCTGGTTTATCTTTGATGTCTTACTTTTGATAGCTGTTTTGGATTTTGTTATGTGAGCTAGGCTTTGATGCCAATATTTGTGATTTTATTGGGAATTGTTATATATTTTATGTTTTGTTTTTGTCTTCTGATTTGTAAAGCACCTTGAGAATCTTTGAAAATAGACAAGGCGTAACTTTTTAAAATAAATAAATAAAAACTTTGTTTTGTCAAAGATGAGGCCAAAGTTAGAGGACACATGACAAACCATTTATAGGAGAAATCCAACTACCCAAATTACAGCAAGAAATATCTCACATCTTCCCTTTTCATTATATCTTTGTTCAATATTGGTGTCATCCATTTTTGTTCACAGTTAAGCCCAAAGCAAGTTTTAGTATATCATTGCTGTGGAATGCTAGGGAACTCACATCTTGACATTATTGTAATTTTTTTAAAGGTAGGAATCATGTATTACAGCCTCAGGGGTATTACCAGGATGTATCGGTTTATATAACAAATGGTTTGTGTATACATCTTTCAGTCATAAAGTGTGTTTCATAGTTTTGAATACTGCATGAATAATACTTCTCTATTCTTACTCTCCATCTGCAAGGTGGGGATAATATCTACATAGTAGAAAGCTATGAAAATTGGTAAACAAGCAAGGGGAAGAGCTGTTCTCTAGTAGTTTAGTCCTAGCTCAGTTAGTTCTGAGGATGGTTACCCATCTTTTCTACAGGTCACTCAGAGTGGTGTGTATGGGTTGCCTGCTTTTATTCACAAAACAACCTGGTGGGGTGGATTAGGCTGAGTTAAGTGATGGTCCCAGTTTGAGTTCATCTGCAAATGTGATGAGTGTTCCCTCAATACCTTCATCATTTATAAAAATGTTGAACAGCAATGGGCCCAGTACAGAACCCTAAAGCACCTCACATCAGGAAGCCAATACATTTTCTTCTTTTTTAAATGGCTACTGTTTAATTATAATATAGGTCTGCAGGGATATAGGAACTGGGTGTGCATAAAGATGCTCAATAATGAAATGTAACCTAGGAATTTGTAATCCTGAAGGCAGAAGAGCAAGATGGAAAGATGAACACCTGCAGACAGGTTTGAGGTGAAAATTTTCAGAGGATTGGGTGACAAGTACAGGTACAAATCCTGTTCCTTATTAACAAGATTTGCCTGTACTTGTCAAATTTTGCTTTGGGGAAAAAAAAAAACACCCTGATTTTGTGAAAAGCATATTGCTTCTTTTAAGGTGGTTTTAATCTAAGATGCTGATATATAATCTCTTCAGGTTTCCTGGGAATTTGACAAATTGTTCTGAGCACTCTTCAGTCTTTCTTTCTTCCATCCACCATCACAACTCTATCTCTCATCACCTCCGATTCACTTCCTCCAAAAGTACACAAGCACATAATGCACATTTGGTCTACACAATGACTAGGAAAGAATTTTCCTATTAAAATTTTAAATATATATTCGTGACACTGTATATTATGTCTCCAAACATATGTTTTTTGGACCTGCCACATTTTACTAGTGCAGCCACACATGCAATACAACACCAACGCAAAGAGCAGACAGAGGATGAGAAATTAAAGGAGTCTAAATGAATGATGGAAAGTCGACACTTAAATTGGTGGAGAAGAAAGTCACTTGGAAGCACTTGTCATTATTGAAATTTAGTCTATGATTATCTTAGAACCTGAAAGCAACTCCCTGGAAACTTTAACTGTTAATACGGATTAGTTTGTTCTCTCTTACTCACCCTATATAAGCAATTTAAATCAGTTACAAACATATGCTTGGTAAGTTAAAGGGAAAAGGGGGCTAAGGAAGATATAGAGGCAGGAATGAGGAGGCTGAAGAGACAATGAGAAAAGTAATGGTGCAAGCTATCTGTTGGAATGAAGAAAAATAACTTTCCTACATGACATAAAATGGTTTCATTGTGTGTGTGTGTGTGTGCTAGATTTATTATTCCATTTACTCTTAAAACAAACCAACCATAGGCATTTACCTTCAGAATATAAAGTTGCTTATTTCTGTACTGTAGAGTTATCAGAGGTATGGCTTGATGGTTTCACAAGGCATCAGTCACACTTTCCCAACATTTGCCGATATAAATATAAAAGCTTCAAATTTGAAGGATAAATAAAGCAACACTATTATCTAAACAGGGTAAAATATAACATCCTTGTGGTTTGTGGAAATTTTTGATGTGCCTGCTGGCTTTTCAATAAAAATCAATTATGCCTTAAATGTGAGCGGTAGTCAACATACTACAGACTATAAATTCAATTTCATACTCAGAAATATGGATTAGCTGAACTAGATGCCCTTCCATTGATTTCAGAAAGCAAAAGCTGATAAGGTAAATAATAGTAAGAAGCTCTCTGACACTCCACATCAAGTTCTGGATTTCCATATTATTTTTGTAAGAACTTTTCAGTCACTATAATATTCTCCTTGTGAAATATGTATGATGAATGGATATTATACGGATTGCTGATTCATCTCTATTTACAGAATGGATATTTAGCTTTTATAATACAAGGTGGGAATGGGATAGGAAATGAATATACTTATTTCCTTTCACACGGTGGAAGGCATGTATCATCCTATCTGAATAAAGCCATGGGTAATTACAGAACATTCTGATTAAGCCTGTGTTCTTTAGGCTACAGCCTCCTATAAATAAAGGCTCCAGAGAATAGGACTGCAAGACAGCACCACTCACTACAATATAAATTAGAGGAACAGAAACACAATGTGCTGTAAATTCAAAACAAAATCACCTCTGTGTACTTTGTGTTGAACATCTTAAGCAGGAAATAAGAAGAATGCCATGAATTCAGTAATAAAATAATAATCCTCAGTATTTATATAGCAATTTTCCCAAGTCCTTAAAGTGCTTCATGTAAGGGTATGGAAAAGAGAGATGGAAGGGCTAGGAAAGAAGAACAGTAAAAATAGGTAAGTCTTTTAAAAAAGAAAAAAAAGGATAATTTTATGATTGTGTTTTTGTTTTGTTTAAAAGATTAGGAAAAAGAAAAGACAACCACACGGGAGAAGGGCTCTGGCTCAGTAGTAGAACATAAGCTGTGCATTCAAAGGTTTCCGGTTCAATCCCTGACAGCTCCAGCTAGGACTAGGAAGGACTCCCTGAAACCCTGTAGACCCACTTTCAGTCAGTGTTGACAGTACTAAGCTAGATAGACAAGTTGGGCCTGACTCAGTATAGGGAGTTTTTGATGGTCCTACATTACAAAAAATATATAAAAATCTTTCTCATCTATCACATTTCTGTTGTACCTTTTATCCAAGGAACTCTGAGCAACACACATCTATTATCTATTATCCTTGGAACATCTCAGTAAGGTAGGTTAGGATGAGAAGAGAGCCCTTTTCAGATATTGTATCTGTTGAGAAACAATGCATGTTGGCAGGTGGTGGCATGAAAGCAAGACCTACCTGCAGGGCTCTGCCCCTAACCTGCAAGACAGCCTTTCACCACCTGAAAGCAGCTTAAGCATGTATGCATCTCTCCATGTCATCAGGGAACATGTCTTGCCAAGAAAGAAAGAAAGAAAGAAAGAAAGAAAGAAAGAAAGAAAGAAAGAATCTCTCTTAGAATTCTCCAATACCTCCATCCACCATCAATAGCTCTCTCATCTCCAATTACCCCCTATTCCTCCTTTGCCTCATGTGCCCAAATTCAGAAGTTGGGTAGGAAGTTGAAAATTGAAGCTGAAGAGCATTGGAAATCTAAGGGCTCCAGTTTCCAACTCTCTTCAACAAAGGCTTCTGTGCATGCTTGAACCTTCCATTGCTGATGGGGATTTCCATTGCTGGTGGACATTTACTCTTTTCATTGCTACCAGTAATGTAATAAGCAGTGAAAAATAGTAAGTTTGTGAAAACATGGGAAATGGAAAGAGGAAGGAAACTAGCAGTTGAGCTGAATGCCCCCAAGCTATTAACTAAGTCGAAATTTGGATTGGCTTTAGCTCATATGGTTCAGGTGGCTTGGACTCAGCTCAGGGACTTCCAAAATTGAAATCCCACCCCACCCCCACAAACACCCTTAGTCCCCCTCTGAAATTCTTCTTAATCCCAAAATAAAATGCTGATTGTATGGCTTTGGGCTTCTGGATGTGCAGAAAACAGAATGGGTTTAATCCATGCAGAATCCCTTATAGCTTTGGACAAGCCATCATCTGATTAGACCAGGTCAGCACATAATGGCAGCCTGAACGTGATACTCTCAGGAGTATGTGGGTTTGATGGTTTATACTCATGGTATAAAAACTGTATCAAAAAGAATACTTTCCTGTGAAACGGAATCAGTTTACATACACATAATTTAAGGACTGGAGGTTAAAATGTTGGTAAATTTTCCTCTAGTCTAGGTTATGAGGTACAGTGTATGTTGTGGCCTGCAGTTGGCAGCCTGCCAGGAAGCAGCAGAGCTGTGGTGCAGTTGCTATGGAGAAGGAAGTAGCTGTCACCTGAGAGGTTTACAGTGAAGTGTCCTGGAGATTAGAATTCTTCTGATTTTATACAGGACAGGTACATCAAAAAGTGAGACAAAAGTCAGGCACAGGATTGAACATTCTAGCTTCATTCTTGGCCATTCGCTATAGGTCAGTCCACCAGAGCATAACATTAGATTGGTTGAAGGGTTCTGGCTAGAGGGAATAAAAGGCCAGGCACAGCCCTGTTAAAGGGTAGCAGTTGTCAGATGGATTCTTGAAGAGGGTCCAGGAGCAGGAAAAGCTGGAGCCAGATGCGCAGCAGCTGCAAAGAAGGTAAAATCTTTGTTTGGGGGTCATTAGAAAAGGGAATGAAAATACACCGGCTGATATCATAAAGCCATTATACACATCTACAGTGAGATGAAACTTGAAATGCTGTACACCATTCCGGTCACCTCATGCCCAAAAGGATGTTGAAGAACTGGAAAAGCTTCTGAAAAGGGCAGCCAAAGTGATGAAGGGGGCTGGAGCAACTACCTTATGAGGAAAGGTGAGTAAGCAGAGGGGATGACAACAAGACAGAGGTATATAAATTTGTGCATGTTGTGTAGAAAGTAAGCAGGGAGACTCCCCACCAATAACACTAGAATCCAGGGCCATCCAATGAAGATTCAGGGCAGGCACACAGAATTCGCTCCCACAAGTTGTAGGGATGGCCACCAACTTTGATGGTTTTAAAAATAGGATAGGACAAAATCATGGAGGATAAAGCTATCTATGACTACTATGTCCTCATCAGAGACAAAATGCCTATGATTACAGTTGCTGGACATCGCAAATGAGGAGGGTCCTGTTTTCACAGTGGTCTCCCATGAGCATGCAGCTAGCCACTGTGAGAATAGGATGCTGGGCTAGATGGACCAGTATATTCATATATTTTTATGAGTGAAAGAGCTGAAACAGTTCAGTGGAGCAGAGTGGCCCCAGAGGATACAGAAAGAAGACAAGGGAAAACTAAATTCAGGAAGGCGGACACTTAAAGAGGAAAGGAATGTCTTAAATAACCCTTCAAGGGGGGGGGGAGTCTCCTGGAAGCAGTTGGACTCAAGAAGCTGTGATCTCTTCCCTGGGTTGCATTTCTGTGCTGAATCTTGAGCCTGACTAGAAGAAAGACTTCAGGTTTAAATTAACCTGTGATTGTTTACTGGGGAGAAGTTAAGGGAAAGGAAATGGGATAAGCATTTAATTAAGTTATGAAAGTGAGAGAGTGGTACACACCATTTTAAGGTTATGGTACTGCCAGGTGGCGCTGTGGGTTAAACCACAGAGTCTAGGGCTTGCTGATCAGAAGGTCGGCGGTTCGAATCCCCGTGACGAATCCCATGGGGTGAGCTCCCGTCGCTCGGTCCCAGCTCCTGCCCACCTAGCAGTTCGAAAGCACATCAAAGTGCAAGTAGATAAATAGGGACCGCTCTGGCGGGAAGGTAAACGGCGTTTCCGTGCGCTGCTCTGGTTCGCCAGAAGCGGCTTCGTCATGCTGGCCACATGACCCGGAAGCTGTCTGCGGACAAACGCTGACTCCCTCGGCCTATAAAGCGAGATGAGCGCCGCAACCCCAGAGTCGGACACGACTGGACCTGATGGTCAGGGGTCCCTTTACCTTTACCTTTTACTGTCTTAACAATTAAGCAAGCACTGTACAAAACCTTTAATATTCAACCTGTGAAGTGGTAATTCATATATACTGTGAATAAGTTTAATACTGTTATATTTGGTTCATTTTTTTATTTAAAAAATCCTGCTCTGCCTCCTGTATGCCTAAATATGCTACCACCTACAAGGGGGAGGGGAAATGGAATATTTTCAGAAATGGTTGGCGGCATCAGAAGAGAAGGAATAAAATAAGCAGGTGCATTCAGCACACAGGGTGGCATAGTGGTTGAGCAAAAGAATAGGGCTGATGATAGAAGCAGGATCTTTCACATATGATGTCACAGCAGAAGGATCCCCTCATTTGGTGCCAGGACAGAGGAAAATTTTCACAGGTGGTGGCAGCTTTTGTGGGTATAAAGTAGGGATTCTTCCACAGGCATAGGATTGATTCTTCAACCCAGTGAGCCACACTCATGTGAAGGTGCGATTCTCTTGAATACTGTACACATGACTTCCATGCTGGCAATTTCACTTTTGGATACTCTGCAGAAATTTCAGTGGCTACTTAAATACAGTGGCAGAGGAACCCTCTCTGGCACCCGGGGTGGGATGCCGAGGGGCGGGGCTAACTGCTCAGTGGCGCATGTGCAACGCCCATACGGAGTGCTCATGTGTGGCATCCCGTACGGACTGCGCATGTGCGGCATCTTGTAAGGTTGCTGTGCAAGAGGCAGCCCGTATGGACGCCTGTATGGAGGGCACGTGAGAGTGGCAGCCCGTACAGTCGCCGTGCGAGAGGCAGCACATACGGACACCTGTATGGACAGCGCGTGAGAGCGACGCCCATACTGACTGCACGCACACTCGGCCGCTCTACAGCTGGGGGGAGGCAGGGGCCATCTTGTCACACACACCCCAAAGTGGCACACAGGGCAACCCACCCCCTCCACCACCACCCACTTTGTACGCCCCTGCTTATATAGCATCCGTGTGCAAGTACTGATTCATATAAAACTATATCTATGTAAGCATAGGCTGGGTGCAACTATGACAGTGATAACTAGAGGGCCACTGCAATATGCAAATCAGCTCTCACTTTCCCTTCATGTACAGCAAGACTAACAAGAGTAATAGTAACTATATCCTAGGATTATAGTGGCACAATAACTACCAACTATTGTGTATTGTTAAAATATTATATGAATGATTAATAATTGTTTAAATTTGGGTTTAGATGGCAGTGTAATAGTTACAATACAATACTTCATTAATTTGTTGCTAAATATGAAGCTATGTTAAACAGATGGCTTTCATTAATTCATTGTTCCTTGTAAATTAATGTTTAGAATGCTCTATGTAGAATTTAGAGGCCTTGTGTGAACTTAGCTAATAAAACTAAGAAAAGCCATTCCCACTGCATTGTTCCTTTCTAACTAAAACATTTTGCTGAGAACTGCACAGCATTGTTTATGGAAAAATAATCCTTATAGGTACACATGGAAATGTGCAAACATCCAGAAACAGCTTGCTCTTGAGGAAAGAGGGAAGTGCTATTAAACAGGTGTTAGAATATAAATGGCATCTCATTAGTGATTGCTTCCTGTGACAATGATACAAAACAGCAACCCTTTATTCAAAGGCTAGCTGTATTACTCCTGATTCATTTTTGTATCATCATTTACTTTTATGAAGATATTAGTTCTTTAAACATTTAAAAAAATAGAATACCCAATGTATTGAAATCAATTGGAGGAGGGAATCTCCCATTGATTCCAGTTGCTGATTGCATCTTGCATATCAGACAAGTAATGGAGACAGGGTGAAAAGTATGATAGTACAGTGGTATCTCAGTTTACGAACTTAATCTGTTCCGCAAGTCCATTCTTAAACCGAAACCGTTCTTAAACTGAGGCGCACTTTCCCTAATGAAGCCTCCCACTGCCGGTGCCCTTCCACCATTTGGATTCCGTTCTTAGACTGAGGTAAAGTTCGCAAACCGGGACACTACTTCTGGTTTGGCGGAGTTCATAAACCGAATCGTTCGTAAACAGGACTGTTCTTAAACCGAGGTACCACTGTACCGTAAACCACCTCATCCAGCCATACCCACACTGTGTGATTTCACAGATGCAGGTAAGGCAAAGCCTGATAGCAAGGATATCCTAGTTATCTCTGTTATAGTTTAAAATATGCCACAATCTTGAAGTCAGGGGAGGGGGGTTGGAGAGAGAAGTATTACACAATATAGCTTTTCTTCTTCCAGTCTTTCAAACAGACCTTATAATTATTTTATTTTTTAACCTATGACTACTAGGTGGTATATATTTGCTCACTGTGAGAGATTATACCAGTCCATAGCAATCTCCACCACCAGGAAGAGGCAAACAAGATGGTTGAAGGCAGTAGCAGGACTTCCCAAGTGAGTTAGTTCAGGACCTTGGACAGTAACAAGGATACTTCATTAGAATGTGGGAGCAGGTGGCTTCAAACTCCAGGCAACATTTCTGCCCCTAGTAGCAGAATGAAGAAGTTACTTTAGCATTGACTTGCTGTAATTTTCAGAGATGGCCAGAATGGTCCAGAAGTTCAAGACTAAAGCCCCACCTTCTGAATGCTGTAGTTGTTGAGGGCATCTGTCTGTCTGTCTCAAGAGACAATGCCTCCAGGGGTTGCAGAGACCAGTAACTCATAACTTCTGCATTAGCACCAAAGTGACCTCTCCAGGGTGCAAGCCTGGGCAGTATGTACAGAGGTCCTGGGCTGCCCAGATGACAAGACCCACCTCTTCTCGACCTTGCTGATGTGATCCAAAGGAAGGCAGAGCAATACATTTGGCAAGTACTATAACATGCAAGTTAAAGGGACAATTGTCCTTTGCTGTAGCCACTGACTCCTTCTAGATGCATGATTTGGGACTTCAAGGACTTAGTTGATGGAAGCTCTATAGGACATTATTGATTGTCAAGGGAGTCAACAGTCCATTGTTCAGCATCCATAGTCAAAGGTATATTTGAGGTCTGGGGCGGAGTGGGAGGATGCAGAATGTGTATCAGAAGGTCTCCTCAGGATGGGCTGGGATGCGGGTTCATCTCCTCAGAGCTATTAGTCTTCAAGGTCTCTGAGTCCAATGACTTAGGGTTTGGGGCTATGACAATATTAAGCTGTTTGCATGGAACAGTGAGCATTATTTAAATGAATGGGAATACTTTGCTAATGAAGAACTCTATGGGTATATCTATGTGGCAGTTTGGATCAGGATAGTGACATCTATATCTGTAATACCTTGTGTGGTGTTTGCCTTTCTAGGGAATACATATAGAAGAAGTAAGTAAGGGGTTAAGTGGCTGGCCCTAGGCTGTCCAATAAACAGAGGGGGGGAGGAGCTAGGGGCAGCTGAAGGAGTCAGTTAGAGTTAGAGAGCGGGGAGTTAAGGGGAGTTGATGAAGAGCAGTTGATCGAGGGAGTTGGTTGGTGGGTGGTTGTTGATTGTGTGGGTTGGTGGTGAGGTCTAGTGGTGAGCGTAGGCAGGGTTGTAACCAATATTTTGAGTTGTTGAAGTTTTTAAATAAACACTTATTATTTTGTTTAAAATTGCACCCTGACTGTGAAAGTTATTACCAGGGAGGGGATCCTGGTTGGTGGCAGCGAAGCGCGTGGTGGCACAGGGATCAATAGTCCGTCAAACGACCGGGGACCCTGTGTGATCGCCACAAAACTGGCGGCAGCGACGGGATAAGATCAATACGCCGGCAGGAGACATCAATAAGCCCGTCGAGGGATATTGAAATCGTTGTGCCTGTTCACCACAAAATTGGCAGAAGCAGCTGGGGTTAAACAATACACCTGGAAGGGGAAGGGTAAATCTGTGAAGTGATAACCTAGCCCGGGGTGTAGTTGTGGTTACCCAAGGATGCTGCAAGGCTAAGATAACAAAAGGAGAAAAGAGAGCTCACAAATCTGTTCTGGCAGAGGGTTTTGACTTGGGGTCGGAGGAAGTAAGCTTAACGGGTAGAGAGAAGACCCATAGCAGAACTTTGAGGCCCGAGTCTGGAGAAACCTAGCCAGGGGGAACAGTGCTGAGAGGAGATTTCTCTTATTTTGTTAATTTAACTGTCAATCCTCAATCACACAATATGCCACCTAAAAAGACAAAGAACCCTGTGAGGGAACCAGCTCAAGATAGCTCTGAAGCGGAGGAAAATGGGAATCCTCTGAGGGAAGGGCAGAGCTTAGAAGATGAAACTAATATTGTACCTGAGGCGAGAGAGCCACAAGTTTCTATAGAATTAGAAAAGTGGAAACTAGAACAACAATATAAATTTGAATTAGAAAAAGTTAAGGCTGAACAAGAATTAGAAAAAGAAAGAATTCGAGCTGAGAGGGAAAGTGAGAGCGAAAGAATGCAATTTCAGTTGGAAATGAAGAAACTAGAATTAGCAGCCATGGAGAATCAAAATAACAGTAATAACACCAGTAGTCAAACAACAGGGAAGGTAGATTTAAAGCGATTCCCTGAGTTCAAGGAGAAAGATAGCCCAGAGGCTTTTCTGATATCATTTGAGAGAGCCTGTAAAGATTTCCAAGTGAAGGATGAGGAGAAAATGGTGATCTTAAGGGCTAGAATTAGTGGGGTACTGGCAGAAATATACGCCCAAATGACAGAAGAACAGTCAACAGACTTTGAGATGTTTAAACAATTAATTTATACGAGGTTTGGAATTACCTCAGAACAACTAAGAAAAAAATTCAGGAGTGTGACAAAGTTGAGAGAAGAAACGTATGCTCAGTTGGGGGCAAAAATTACGAATTACCTCAAAAAATGGTTGGTGGCAGCGAAGCGTGTGGTGGCACAGGGATCAATAGTCCGTCAAACGACCGGGGACCCTGTGTGATCGCCACACCTTGGTTTAAGAACAGTCCTGTTTACGAATGATTCGGTTTACGAACTCCGCAAAACTGGAAGTAGTGTCCCGGTTTGTGAACTTTACCTCGGTCTAAGAACGGAATCCAAATGGTGGAAGAGCACCAGTGGCAGGAGGCCTCATTAGAGAATGCATGCCTCGGTTTAAGAATGGACTTCCAGAACAAATTAAGTTCATAAACTGAGGTAACCACTGTCTATGACAGGGGTCTGCAACCTTTAAGACACAAAGAGCCACTTGGACCCGTTTCCAAAGGGGGGAAAAACAACTGGGAGCCGCAAAACCATTGCGACATTTAAAACAAATATAACGCTGCATATATTGTTTCTTACCTTAATGCAATAATAATAAATAACGTATAGGAGCCAATGCAAAGTATAATTAGTAAAAACAACAAGAATAAGTTATTACTTTTTTGCATTGACTCAGGGGCGTACCCAGGATCAAAACTAGGGGGGGGGGCAAGCCATGGTCGTTCAGGTTGTGACATTTCAGCACAGAAAGGCGAATGAAACCAAAATTTTAGGGAAATTATATATAATTATAGCAGTGCTTTATTACAGTAGTTATTACAATTATTTGCTTGGTTTTTTTAAATTTTTATTCTAGTTACATGTCTTATACCAGGGGTGGCCAACTCCCAAGAAACTGTGATCTACTTTCAGCAGTGATCTACCCCCGTTTTTTGGGGTTCAGCTCAAAGTTGTTTTTGGGGGTGGGTGGGTGGGAGAGAGGGCTTCCCCCTCTAAGATAGGTTGGCAAGCGAACTAATAAAGCAAGAAAAAGGGGGTGGGAATGGAAAAGTGGGGTGGAAAAATATAAATTGGGGGTGGGGTGGGGAGAATATCTATTAAAAATATGTAGTAGTTTAAAAAATAAAAATAAAGGGGGGAAATCTTTTTCTTTTTCCTTTTTTGAAAACAAAAACAAAAGGGGAAGAGAAAAGAAAAAGGGGGGATAGAGGGAGAAAAGGGTAATAATAAAAATTCAAATAGAGTGGCTGCAGCAGCTGTGGGGGGTGTTTGTTTTTCGTTTGTTTGTTTGTTTGTTTTAAAAATGGGATTTCTCCCCTTGGATTAAAAAAGGAGGGGAGGAAGAAAAAGAGAGGGGGGTGGGAGAGCAAGGCAAAAAGCCCAAAAGCAAAAAACAGGTTGGGGGGGGAAATCATGCCAGGCACTGCAGCGTGCCGGCCTCGGGGCTCCGGGCCCCCGAGCTGCCCTTGGGGCCGTCTTGAGCATGTACACCGCCCACAGCGAGTGCTGGTGAAGCACCGGTTGGCGGAGGTTTCAGAAGCAGCCCGGACATTTTCGCCGCCCCCGCCCCAAAGCAGCTCTACTTCATCCTGTCGGCGACCATCACCGCCCTCCCGTCACGGCGACGCCTGGCCCGCCTGCTCCGCCCTCCGCACGGCCGCTTTGAAAAGGATTCCGCCCGACAGGGGCCGCTCAGAACAGGGGCCGCTCCAATCGCCGCCGCCACCTCCCGCCACCTTTATTATCCCGACTCTTTTCTCTCTCTCTCTCTCGATAACTCGCAAAGCCCAGCTCCTTCTTCTCCCCGCCCTAACGCCACCCTCATTGGCATGTTCCCCTCAAACAGGAACAGGCATCCCGGCGGCTCATTGGCCGGACGAAGCATTGCTCTCCCGTGCCCGCCTCCCGCCTTCATCCTCAGTGGCTACCTCGGCGGTAAGGCCCCGGCTCCGAGCCTATGCGCCAAGGCGGGCGATCTGTCCTGCCAATCGGCACGCCGAGGTGGTAAAAGCTCAGCCCTCCCCACGCACTTATTGGTGTGAAGAAGTTGCTTCCTCTCTCTGGGAGTGGTCAAGGTGGACATCAATCTTGGGTCTGTCTTCGAGAACCCCGAGAGGGCTGAGAAAGACCGCCCAGCTGTTCAACGTTGATGCGGATTATTCATGGTTTTTTTGGCCCTTTTTTTGCCGATAACCATTTAATTATTATTGAAAGGGCATTGAAAGGGGGCATGCCGGAGCCGCGGGAGACCTGTCAGAGAGCCGCATGCGGCTCTGGAGCCGCAGGTTGCTGACCCCCGGTCTATGAGAACACATAATTCTACTGAACCATGTAATGTGTGGTTCAGTGGACCAGTTCAAGTGAAGGTGGTGCTTGTCCTGTTCATTCACAAGTAACATTTTCACATTTTAGTATTAAAATATTGTCAACAATTTATCCTGTGGTCCTGTGACTGGAAAATATTGTGAGCTGTTTGGACTTTGGTTTGTAAAAAGGGTCACTTTCTACCTTTTTCCCCAATGCAAACATTAAATAGTTCTCATTCAAAATGCTAACAACCTTCCCAATCACCAGTAGGGACCATGATCTAATGAAAAAGACATTTAACAAGGTCAGACGTCTTAGATTTCATTGTTGGCTTAGCTATTCTTTCACTGTGTAATGCTGCGCGCACACAAAACCTTAACCTGCCTTTCTGATTGTCAATTTCTATAAGATGAATGTCACAAATGAATGTTGCCAGACAGTTTATAGTATATATCACTAGTTACTATGGTGATGAGTCCATTAATTAATGTTTTAAAGCCTTTGAGATCCTGGATGAAAACAAACAAGCATTAAAGTTTGTGAATTATCACCTAGATTGCTGAACCTCCAAAGAAAGAAGAACACTTTGTGGGTGGGTGGGGGAAATACAGAACATGTTCAAATGCCACTAAGACATGACACACTCAAAGATGTATCATTGTATTCATTGCCCATTATTCCATATGGATGTAATTAAAAAAGCAACGGGATTCAAAGATAAACTAAGAATAAAAAGAATTCAACCTGAATAAAGATGAGGAGAAAATGATATATCACCCCTCTGCATGCTTACTTACATCCAAGGAATTCAATGGGATTTACTCCTAGGTAAGTGTATGTAGGTATGCTGACCCAGACCTAGATACCTTCAGCAAGATACTGAATGGTGTACCTTCATGTAAAATCAACTAACAAAGGACTCCTCTACACTCCTATTCAGAACTAAATCCAATTGAATGCAAGGGGGCTTACTCTCAGGTATATGAATATAGCTTGGCAGCCTAAAGCCTGATACTGTGAAGATAAAGCCAAGATATCATACTGAATCATTGAAAAACAAGATGAAATGGAAAGATGACATAATTGTAGCTCTATTGAGATCTGTACTTCAGCTATATATCCATACAGGTGCAAACATTTTTGCAAAATGCAGAAGTCCACAAGATTTTCTAGAAACTAGTTAGAAGGTAAAGTCTGCTTTCTGACCTCATTAGCAAGCTGAGGTGGGAAACTCTTTTTTTTAAAGGCAATACTGGCTACCTAGAATCCTGCAACCTTTGCAAACTTAGTAAGTTCCACGTAAGACTATATATACAGAGAGAGTTAATCAGAGATGGGGGAGATCACAAATCTCACATGACTATATTCCCAAACACTGCTCATAGATCCCAAATCTAGTTTTGTTTTTGTTTTGTTTTTATTTGGAAATACATTTGTTGCTTTTCTATTTATGGGGGGAAATACTCTCAGTGGCACAGAAATAATATTTTTAAACCTGAAAAAAACCTTAGGATATAATTTTTTAAAGAAACAGATCAGGCTTACTATAAAAAAACCATACTAGCAGAAAGCATATAAACACAATAGAACATTTTTGTTACTGGAAAGCTAAAAAAAAATTGTTAAAAGTTTTGAATTGGCAGTAACACCCAAGCAAAGAAGCAGTATGGAATGTCTCCCTTGGAAAGGAATTCAAGAAGAAAGTTGCAGCCATCCCCTGGAATGCCTGATAGACCTTTTTAGGGATGGCTATTTATTTATTACATTTATTAGTTGTTGTTTTTCCAAAAATGAAACTCACAGTGAGTTAAAAATATATAATTGTAATGCCCTAATACAGCGTTGACCAACTGCATCCTTCCACATGATGGCTGGGGCTGATGGGAGAGCCTCAAGTAAAGAAAGGCACATGCATCAACTCTAAGGTACAGACATGTAAGAAAACTGGTTTCTCAGCTGTACATTTATTGAGGTCCATGCACATTCATGTGTATGGTTCATACACACTATGGGTTTCTTGAGCAAGAAACCAGTATAATCATAAAAGGGAATATGGTTGCCATTTAAATCTGGAATTTGTCACTCCTTCTGGGATCCACCAAAACTCATAATTCACATCAGTCATCTTCTTGGCAGCACTTCTAAGAACATTCAGAAAGAGCCCTTAGGGTGGATCCATTTCTGACTCTTGCCTTCAGGTAAGGGTTTTATTTCCTTTGTCCACAAGCATAGGCTGCCGTGATTATTTCTTTAAAACCATGTATGATCCAAACATGCCCTCAATAAATCAATGTTTACTTGAAAAACAAGACAATATCACAATGAAATCAAAGGGAATGGCTCAGAAACTGAGATTCATCTAGGATTCCCTGGTGACACAGAATAGGTCCAGACATATGAAGTGAAAGAAGAACAAACATCTCAAATATATATATATATATGTGACACTTGGATTTCAAGAGTTCTACATCTCTCTCGGGCTGTCACAGTCCTTGTCTGACCCTCAGCATTACAATGTCTCAAAGTTCCCAGGTGTCAGTGAGCTCTGCCTCTTGAAGTTGGATGGATATCTGTCAATTATACTCTTCAGAATACTTTGATGTGGCCAGGTGTGACCTAGCTCATTACCATACCAGGCATGAAAGCATCCTTTGTATTAACATTTTGATAATAAGGTTTATTCTTATCACATGCACTCTTCCTTTCGCTGGGCCCCCTGTATGCTCCATGCTTAATTTAATTCAGTATTACATTGCCTACATTTTATTTTGAATTCTGTGCAGCTGCTGTTGGCAATTATCCTTTCCGTACACCTCAGAGAGCATTAAGTTCATTTTTTTTGTAGGTTTCCTCAGCCCCTAGCATAAATTACTTTCTGTATTTTCTGATCCCGTCCTAAAACTGAGGCTGTCTGGCCCGTATAGGAGATGCTTTCAGATAAGTCTTTCAGTAACTCAGCTTGAGTGTGTGACCACATTATTGTCTGCATTGGCACCGCATTAGTCCAGCCCCCCCCCCCAACAAAAAACTGAATATAAAGGAAGATACATTTAAACACTCTCACAACTGGGCATGATTTTCACTTCAATGAAACAATGGCTTAATAATAGACACTAGTTAAGTTATGGTCCACAATATCATAAGGTTCAAAGTCAAAGCTATCAATCAATGCTCTTCCTGTACTAGTCATACAGCAAGTCCGGCTCAGCACAAGATGAAAGGTGGTTTCAAGAAACATTGTAAGCATGTTTTATTTGGGCTGCATTTCTTCAAAGCAGCTTGTTAAATTGTCTTTAGTGGCACAGGAGCCCACTCCTAGCTTCCTACTGAGAGCCCAACATCTGTTACCACCTGTCTAAAAACGGCAATAATATCCATGAAGAAAAACCCAAGGTTTGTTTTTCCTTTTATACAGATGCTCTGTATCCAAGCATCTGCACTAATCGCCACCATATCCTTGAACTTTGATACCTTTTGGGAGTCAGTGTGGAGAGATCACTGGACCTGCACCTGGGCCACCTGGTTTCAAATCCCAGCACAACTACGGGAGCCGTCGGTAGCAGGAGTCCATCTCGTTTCCTCGGTGGTAAAAAATGCACACTGAAAAAACTCGCCAACCTTGTTGTGAAACAAAGATGAGATAAGAATTTTAAAGCATTTGCTGCACTAAAAGCGCTGTCTAAATGATCAATAAGCAGTGGTTTATGCACATTTTGTAGAAGACAAAATAGGGGCATTTCTACTAAATGATGTGTCGCTCTTTTTTCCTTACCTTTTTTCCTTACCACACAAACACACACACACACACACACACACACACACACACACACCCTCAAGACTGCATCTAAAAAAGAATGCTGAAATTACACTAATCTACAACAATGAATCCTTGCTTCTCTGTGTGTTGGGATGGTGAAAATTCATTTTGTTCATTGCAAGAGAACAATGTGAGCAGGAGCCTGAGTCATTGCCATCCATGGCAAATGGTTACCAGACTTTTACTGGATAACCAGCTGGTTGGGTTTATGATTTACAGCATAAGTGAAGCCCATAGTAGTTAATACCACATAATCAGAAAGGGCTTCTTTCAGGGCAATTGCTGCAGATGTTCAGGCATTAGACTGTGGGCATCTTTTAGCACTGCAAATTCACAGATCCAGTTAGCATGGCTCCAAGTGCAGAGACACATGATTCTAACTTGTGATGATATTTGAGCCACACTGCCTAGAATCGTATCAGACAACAAATGGAGGCCAAACTGCTTAACATTCTGGATGCCGTCCAAGTTTGCAGTGAAATGGGAACTTTTAAAGGTAGGTAGAAAGTTTGGATGCTGCTTAAGGAGCACCATTTAGGAAGGGTAGAGTGGAATCTTCCTTCCCATTCACAATTCAATGCAGCCATGATTATTCCTCAAGAAACATTTTTTAAAAATTAAATTTATATATCACCCATCATCTGAACCTCAAAGGGTGGTTTACAACAAACAAATAAATGAGTATACGTACTAGATATACAAGCCAAAAGTGCAATTCAATTTTTAAAAGGTGACCTTTTTTACTGCAATAATAACACTGCAATAGTTGTAATGAAGTATTAAAAACTAACAAGAAACAACTCAGAAAATACACAGAAGCTTAATTTTTTAAATATATCCAGAAGTGATTTCATGTCCTTCCTCAATGAAATCCCCACACCTTCATCATATATACTACTGAAATATGAAACACTATCCCCATCTAAATGCTACTGTGGTGATAGGAGTATTGATAGTTATGAACTGAATTGGGTGCTTCAAGACTTATCTGTGAGGAAAGATAGAGTACCATTATTCTGGTTTGCACCTAACACTAAACGACAATTTGTTTAATAAATTGCAAGTTAGTCACAAGCTATCTCACAGATGATCAAACAAACCATGGGTAATTTCTCTCAAATTTGGTTTGTAAGTGTCTTAGGTGGGATATTGAGATAATACCCTACCTAAAGAAAGGTACTGCAATTACAAATAACACCAATCCATAGTTAAAACAAACCAAAATTCTCAAGCCAACAACAAAACATGGCCTCAGATCACAATTTGCTTGCCGATCAGAAGGTCAGCAGTTCAAATCCCCGCGACGGGGTGAGCTCCCGTTGCCCGGTCCCAGCTCCTGCCAACCTAGCAGTTCGAAAGCACATCAAAGTGCAAGTAGATAAATAGGTACCGCTCTGGTGGGAAGGTAAACGGCATTTCCGTGTGCTGCTCTGGTTCGCCAGAAGTGGCTTAGTCATGCTGGCCACATGACCCGGAAGCTGTACGCCGGCTCCCTCGGCCAATAAAGTGAGATGAGCGCCGCAACCCCAAAGTCTTCCGCGACTGGACCTAATGGTCAGGGGTCCCTTTACCTTTACCTTTAAACAAACCAGGGTTAGGCTTCCAGGAAGGGTTCATGCAAAAGCCATGGTTTAGTATTGTATGCAAAGCAGGCCTGTGAGTGTCTAGTACAGGTGTCCCCAAACTAAGGCCCGTGGGCCGGATACAGCCCGCGCGAGCCAATTATCCGGCCCCTGACAACCCTCACCACCCACTCTTACCTGCGCAGCATGGCTGCTCATTTTCGGGTCGGTGTGGCACCGGAAATAGCTTGTGCACATGCGCAAGTGTGATTTCCGGCGCACTTCTGGCGCAGCGCAGCACCGGAAATAGCTTTTGCACATGCACAAGCATCATTTCCGGCGCACTTTCAGGTCTGCGGAGGCCCATGTGCACGCACACAAATTATTTCCGGTGCTGCACCCTCCTCCCCGCCGTGCGATCGGTGCCAGAGGAACCAGCCTGAGGCCAGGTAAGTTTAGTGACCCCTAGTCTAGTATATTGCATGCTACCACCACAATGGCAAGAGTCACTTCTCTGTTGCCATTGCATTTGCAAAATCTCAGCTATCTCTGGTTTTTCACTTGTTTTAAGGGCTTTTATGTTCTGCCCCCCCCCCTTCGCCAGCAGGGCTTCGCATCTTAAGTAGAGTTCTTGCTTGAGGTTCACGGAACCCTGGGTTAAGTGGGCCACTTCTCATGCCAATGCCTTCCTTTGGGTATTCCAGGCAGTGGAACAGGTAGCAGCAGTGCTCCAAGCATGGCTGGGAGCTGACATTTATAATTATTCCAAACAAAGAGAAAAGGTTCCAGATGTTCACTGGTAGAAGCCTCTTCTATTGAAGTTCTTCATATTTTAGAGTGCAACACTCCTCCTTCATGACATTTTGCTCTTAAAACCTGAACTCAAGAAGCTATGGTGGAGCGAATCTCTCCACATCTATATAAAACTCTCCTATAAAGTTTAATAGGGTCTAAAATTTTAGTGTCTTCACAGTGCCCTGGAACACCCAATAATTTTACTCCAAAACATTCTGGAAAATTTCACCTGGGGGTCCACAGTCAGGCAGCACTAGTGGGACCTGGTGGTTGCCCCAGGTTGCCAACTACTGACGATAGGCCTGACTTGTAGCCTCTCACTGTGACACTTCTGCAAAGTTTTATGCAGATAAAAATTGCTTGCCTCTGCTCCAACCTTGACAACATCATTTCCCCCCCCCCAGAATCGATAACCGATTCATTCAGGTCCTCCTCAAGTCAGATTTGATTGGATGGGTCCTCAGCCTTATACTAATTGTAGCAGTGAACATGAGGTTCAGGCCTAAACTAAATCTCCTTGAGTGAAAATCATTTTAGCTAGTGTGTTGAAATGAATTGAAAACCAAAGGCATCAACTTTAAAATAATTTGCAACATAAAATCACTAGACTAATAGAGCTGTGCATGCCAAACTGTGACACATTGTTTGGCAGGAAATAGCTGGCTATTCTCCATACATTAACTCAGTATATCGTAGACTCCAGAAAATGCGTTGTTTTAGTAGAGCTGCTGAGATATGTCTCAATTACAAAGAAGCTATCAGCCTAGCACCAAGCAAAGCAGAAGTCCTGATGTCAAGGACAGATGCAGCATTCACTTACTGTAGCATTGGAGGGCCATTTTTTAAGGATTGCAGCTACTGCTGCTTGGTGAGGGATACTAAAAGAAAAAAGAAAAAAAATCATTATTCCTGACGCTGACCTACTAGCCTTGGCTTTTCGCAATAGGACCATACCTGCCAAGAAGGGCTGCAAACTTTATTTGATTAATCAGTGCGATTAATCTGCTGAATATTTAATCATAGTTTTAGCTCCCATTCCTCCAATTAATCAGTGGACTTGACATCTTGAGCAAAAACTGGATCTCAGCACTCTTGAGCGGTCCTCCCCTAAACCTGCCATAAAGACATAACAATTCCTTCCCTCCCAATCTGAGGGGGGGGGGGGAACGACACAGTTTGCTGCATTCCTCAACTCGAAGACAACTTCCTTTCCTGTTTATATTGCTTTGCCTTTTTAAAAAGAAACCAGAAGCCTTTTTACTGGGCATCCTAGGCCAAGAGATTCCAAAATGTGATAGAACTTTATTTATGTATGCCACAACAGCAGCTAGAATTTTGATAGCTAAGAACAGGAAGACAAAAGAAACACCAACGATTGAAGAATGGCAGATGGAAATGATGGACTATATGGAGCTCGCTGAGATGACTGGGAAACTTCATGATCGGAGGGACGATGCAGTGGAAGAAGAATGGAAGAAATTTAAATTGTATCTTAAAAATCATTGTATGATTGAAAATTAGATATAATTTGGTAGAAAAGATAGACTGTAGATTTAAAATTTGATTAAGTGTGTGGGAATTTTGAGAAATGAGTTAAGATATTAGATAAGATTAATGAATTTTTATAGTAAAGTAACATATTCAAAGATGGTAAGAAATTACTAAAGATGATTGACAAGGAACGCAAGAAGGGGAGATGGGAGAAAGTCAAGATACAATGTAAAGGATAGAAGTTAGTGATAATATTATTCTTATTTCCTTTTCTTCGTTTTTAATGTAGGTTTGTTTTCTTTTTTAATGGAAACATAGAAAGCTATTTGTAGTTATTCACATCATGTAATGGGCTAAGGGATTTGGTTGTACTGACTGGCACCCACTGTCCATTCTAAGCTGCTGTGGAATGATCGTGAACATTCTGGCTGCTGAACAGAGTAATTCGTGAGTTGAAGTGTTCTGAAAAGTCTTCTTTGATACAGCACCTCTGCAATGTCAATTACAGCACTTTGCATTTCAGTTTACAGTAGTACCTCGGGTTACATACGCTTCAGGTTACATATGCTTCAGGTTACAGACTCCGCTAACCCAGAAACAACGCTTCAGGTTAAGAACTTTGCTTCAGGATAAGAACAGAAATCGTGCTCTGGTGGCGTAGCGGCAGCAGGAGGCCCCATTAGCTAAAGTGGTGCTTCAGGTTAAGAACAGTTTCAGGTTAAGAACGGACCTCCGGAACGAATTAAGTATGTAACCAGAGGTACCACTGTATTTGGAAGCTAATTGAGCCCTGCTATTCAAGCATACGCAAAATATAATAGTGGGGGAAAGCTGCAAATGATGTCGCCTTACCATTTTATGAAACAATGCTAGCTACACACATATATTTAATACAGGATTCTGGTGAAGAACGTTTAGGTTTTATTTTTCTTTCCTTTGTACTGTCTTTGTTATTTTGTTTTTATTTTTTGCTTTTAGGCATAAAGTGAATGATTCTCAAATTTCTTTTTAAAAGGTTTAACACGTTTCCGTTGCATTTGGCTTATTTTGTTTCCTATCTGCATGGATTCTTCTTATGGAAATTCTGCTGCCACTGCAGAACAACACAGCGGTAACACCCCTCCCCCCCTGCCCAAATTCAAGGATAGTGGCAACATCTTTCAGAGTGAGACCTTTACTGCTTCACCTCCTGGGTTATGCTGGCTCACTAACATTTTAAATTTTTTTTAAACAGCTTAGCATGCACTTCCAGCTTCTCATTCCCAGCCAAACTCTGGGTTCACCTTTCAGCCCTGGACTCTGCTGTGATCAGACTCATATAAATATTGTCACTCGCCACCATTCAAATCAGCGGAGACCTTTCCAATGCAACCTCTCCCCTTCTTTTTCTTCTTTTTTTTAAGGGCAAACTGTTTTATATCGACAACCATCTGTGAGGCTGTCTTTCAGGCCATCAAACCCTTCCATCCATTACAGAGAGCCTCCCTTCTCACCTCTGCTGCATGACAGCACAATAAAGATGACATACTAATTCAATGACTTGTAATTTCAGCTAAACAAAGACAAGTGCTGTAGCTTCTCCTTTTGTATTTCAGTGCCATATCAGTGAAGCCAGCTATGCAAACACAGCACTGGGAGGGTTTTATGACAACCGCTGAATGGGGGTGGGGGGAGGTGGGGAGGAGAGAGTAGCTTGGTCTTGGCTTTTTATGGTTCTTGGCTCTGTCATTTTTGGCTCAGTGCTGCTGGCCACAGCCATTGTGTCTGGATTCTATGTCAGCAGCAGCTAATTGTTCCAAATAATGTTTATCATAGGGATCCACCAGGGAGCTGTATGTGTGGAGATAAGCTACAGGGCAATGATACCCACTATCTTCTTGATCTCTAAACAGAGTGCTTTTGATTCATGCCAAATAGCTCTTTAGGTTTCCAGGCTTTAATTTTTTCCCTCTTCTTTTTTTTGGGGGGGGGGGGAGTAACAGCTTAATCATTGTGCCAACAATAGTGTCTAAGGGGATGTAATCAGTTTCCTCCGATAATCTTAGCAACACTTGAAAGACATGCGCAAAAAAGCAGTAATTGAAGCAGTTGGTTCATTCTACCACCTGCTGCCGAAGTCACAGGTTAATCTAAATGAGGTCTCCCTTCCTATGAGGCTGGATGCTGAGTACTTTGCAAACTATAAATGTGTATTATACAAGCTTTACAAAATAATAAAGAAACAGTTCATTAAATGGAGGGGGGGAGTGTTAAGTACCTGGGACTTACTCAGCATTTCTTGACGCTGCTGCTTTATTCAGGGTATGCACCGCTACTGACGATAGAAGCAGAAGCTGGCATTTCAGTTCACACATGGGTTCCAAGGAAGGAAGGGATCTTAGATGACTCCAAACACCTTTGAATGGAGGAGGATGGGGACTGATAAAAACATCTCCATGGCTTCCTACCCCACCGCCTATCTTAATGAAAATACTGACATGCAACCACATCCTATTCATATTTATTCAAAAGCAAGTCCTTCTTATTCCACTGCATTACAACCCAGAGATGGAAAGATAATGTATGCTTCTCTGCCCAGCAATTTCCTTAACTTAAAAAGGTAAATAAAACAGGTGTGTAGATTTTTGTGGAGGTTTTAAGATTCCTCTTGGCACCCAACAGGAGAAAGATGCTTCAGATTGCACTAGCCAGCAAGGTGCTCTGCAGATGTTGCTGGACTACATCTCCCACCATCCTTGATTATGTTGGCTTGGGCTGATGGGAGCTGCAATCTAGCAACACCTGGAGGACACCACGTTGGCTGTCCCTGCCTTAGATACTTTCTACATTGCTACATAGATATGTGGAATACAGAGTTGGTGAGAGGGCTCTTCAGAGAGTGCTAGATTCCACGGGAATCTAGGTTGTCAGCTTCAGTTTCTCCCATCTGCAAAACAAAAAAACCCCTCTAGAATCCTCAATTCCTTCTAAATGTCAGGTCCTGTGCTCCTCATGGCCATGGTATGACTAACCAAAAGTTAACACTATTGGGGGTGGGAGTGGACTTTATGCAGTGCTGTACCACCTGTATGCCGATATGCAGCCAGGCCATCTATAACAGGCATAGGCAAACTCGGCCCTCCAGATGTTTTGGGAATACAATTCCTATAATCCCTAGCTAACAGGACCAGTGCTCAGGGATGATGGGAGTTGTAGTCCCAAAACATCTGGAGGGCCAAGTTTGCCTATGCCTGATCTATAAGCTCCCATGAGGCCAAGCAAATGGAGGGAAGGTAGGAGATGGAAGCAAACACAAAGGCAACACACATGAGAGTTGCAGAAAGCTTGAAACAATCTCTCCTGCTGCTCAAAGGAATCACAGTGTAAACAAGAACAACTGGCAGCTTAGGCAGGTGGTAGGGAGTTGGGTTCCTGGTGATGCCCTGCAAGAAGGAACAGGCCCCCAGCCATTATTGAACAAGCAAGAAAGGCTGTCTAGAGAGCTGCTGCTGGGCCCTTCACACATCATCATATGCTGCTGTGTGTCATCTATGTGCCTTGACATGAAATCTGTGAGTTAACTTACATGATCCACCTGCAAGTTTTAGCTCTTGCTTTCTGTTTGTGGGAACCAGCTGCAGACTAGGTTAATCTGTGTTTGGTCTGATATCATGTGGCGTTGTCTTCCTTGCTGGAAAGGGGGCTTGTAACCACATGCAATGGTTGTATATTTCAAGAGAGCAGAATTGGGTCTACTCTGCCTTTTCCCCACTGGGACCTATCCCCTCACTGCTCCCAGGAACACACCATTAGTATTCAGGCCATGGCAATTCTACCTTGGAACCAGGGATTCTCTTAGAAGGTTGTACATGGTGGCTGTGGGTGGCCAGTAGTACTTTCTGTCAAATCTGTACAATCTGTATGCTGCAAGCTTTCCAAGAGCTTAATTATCATGCTTTTGTGTGGTGTTGGCAGCCAAGTGCTTTGGCTCTTGGACAGTGTACTGTAATGTGCTCTGTGTTGTCCTACCCCTGAAAAGAGTCCAGAAACTGACATGGAATGTGAGTCTGGGGTGGGGGGAGCAGAGAAAATATCCAGCCCTGCAAGAGGAAGGCAAGATCTAGAAATTCCCCCTTTTCAAAGCAGTCCTATAAGTGTAGGCATGGGGGAGAAATTCAGTTCATTTAAAGGCAAAATTTACCTAATTCACATTTTCTGGAGCAATACGAGAACCAAAACACAGCCAGCCTTTTGGTGCATAGTTCCCTGGCCAAGCAATGTGTACAAAAATGCATGTACTAGGATAAAGTGTACATATAAATGCATATATTAGTAAAAATGGCACATTATATTAGGAAAAATTGTTTTCAAATGATTATGTACATTGGGGAAATTGCATTAAAAACGTACTCATTAGGCGAAATTGTCACTGACGAATTTTCAGGAAAACTTTTTTTAAAAAAGTGAAAACTGATGTGGAGATGTGAAGAATTAAATTTAGGACTGGAAAAATGAGAAGATGAAATCGATATATTTACCCATCTCTACATAAGGCACAAGGGACGCCGTGGGTGGCACTGTGGGTTAAACCACAGAGCCTAGGGCTTGCCGATCAGAAGGTTGGCGGTTCGAATCCCCACGACGGGGTGAGCTCCCATTGCTTGGTCCCTGCTCCTGCCAACCTAGCAGTTTGAAAGCACATCAAAGTGCAAGTAGATAAATAGGTACCGCTCCAGCAGGAAGGTAAATGGCGTTTCCGTGCGCTGCTCTGGTTTCGCCAGAAGAGGCTTAGTCACGCTGGCCACATGACCCGGAAGCTCTGTGCTGGCTCCATCGGCCAATAAAGCAAGATGAGAGCTGTATCCCCAGAGTTATCTGCGACTGCACCTAATGGTCAGTGGTCCCTTTACCTTTACCTTACATAAGACACAACTCACAGTGTTCTGTAGTGACCCCCTAATACTCTGGGAAGGTTCTTCAGGGTGTACAGGGGACTGCGAGCGGCAGGAATCACCAGTTCTGTGAGCTGCCTTCTACTCATACCAGGGCTATTTTCCTAGAAAAAGAGGTGCTGGAACCCACCATGAATGCCTCCTTTGTTCTCTTATAACAGCAATAGCGCCTATCTGAGAGGTGCCGGAAGCGAGTTCCCGAGCGTTCCAGCTGAAAATAAATCCTGGCTCACACAATGTTGGAAAGGGTATGACTCAGAGACCCTCTCCATCTAATGATAACCAGACTTCCTAGTCACTGCACCACACTACCTGATGAAAAGGACAATAAAGGCTTTGCACTGTAAGATGTACAATAAAACATTTATTTTAACCTGATTTTTATTTGGTATCATACCTCTCTCTCTCCCTCCCTCCCTCCCTCTCCCTCTCTCTCTCTCTCTCTCTCTCTCTCTCTCTCTCTCTCTCTAAGATATACAAAGATGAATCCTACAGTTTCCTATGGAGATGGCAATTAAAAAAAATGCAACCCACTCCCAAGGCAACATTCTATCATTTTTAAAACTTTGTCATGTTTTATAGTGTGCTATAATGCAGCATTTAAATGCTGGCAAACTTTTAAATGCTGATACAGATATTGTTGATTAAATAAACTGAAAGTACGCACTTATCTATGGGCAAAATGAATGAAATACATGCTTGATTTGGAGTAAATGAGAAAAAGTCATGTGTAACCACTGTGCAAATGATTTCTGATAGAAAAGAGAAAACATAACAAGCAGTAGTGGGCTTTTGCATTAGCTCCTGAAGGTGCTGCTTTCTTAAGAAACAAATGATAGGGTTTAAGCAGTAAATCCTTTTCCAGCAGCTGAATGAATACATTTTAAGAACTTTAAATAGTGAACCATTAATCATCAACATGAAACAAAGACAACTTCTGCATCTTCTACATTTGGTGCACTGGTAAAATTTGAAAACTACTTAATGTATAGGAAAACAATTTTAGAGGAGGGAACGTGGCCCTTATTAACATCTTAATTGTCTGTGCTAATTGGAAAGCTGCACAATTTTATGTTTTCTTAGCACACTGTTGTGGCTATTTAGTGGTTAACATTATATTTAACACTTTAACATGTAATGTTAAAGCTAAATAGGCTTTAACATTGCACAAGATCTATCAGCATTTATGTAGAGCTTTATTTCAAAGTGCCCGGCATACATCATTTTGGCAAACCTTACAACAATCTTGCAGGTCAAACCAGTATGCTGTTATTTTCATGCTGTGATGGGGCTCTGGCTATATCCCAGACTAGAAGAGACAATGGAGATCTGTGGTTTTATTTCATTAGAGCCCTCTTCAGGTGAATATGTGGAGGGGCAAGTGGCCATGTATGGAGCTGGCCCTGCCCCTTCATTGATGCCACAGATATCCCTCTCCCCGCAATGTTCAAACCTGTTCCACCCCACCCCACACACCCCAAAACCTTCACATGTTGAGTGAAAATATCTGAAGATGGATTTCCCTGAACACGTTTAGAATCCTCCACAGGAATGGAAACCCCAGTCATTTAAGATTCCTGAGAATGAGGAGGATACTAAGCATGAATGAACTAAGAGCCCTCCTTTCAGAACTTCAGCTCATAGTAAGGATGTTTGAGACTGCAAAGACATAGGGTAGAAATTAGGGTTGCCATATGTCTGGGAAAACCCATCCGGGCAGATTTTTACATGATAAAGGAAATGTCCGGAGTGTGTGTGTTAGCAGCTTGGGCTTGGACTGCTCTGCATGCTGCAGCCACTGCCAGCCTAAGATGGGGAAAGTGGCACATGGGTGTGGTGGCAGCAGCCCTGCACACCTCTTTCCCCAACTCAGCTGGCAGCAGCTCGGGCTGTCCTCTTTTTTGTTCTTCGAGATATGACAACCCTATCTAAAAAATGATGTTGGGGAAGGGGCTAGCATTTCAGGCCCTCTCCAACCCTTCATGCATTCAGAGATACAGTATAGGTAACAGTGAGGAAATGGAGTTTAAACCTATCATCTATGTTGTTTTCCCAATGAAAATTGCACTATCCTCCGGAGCTGCCATTTGGGATATTAGGGAAAATTTGTGTGTATAAGCATTTATCTCTTAACCCCTAAAACCTGAAATGGGGCCACCAAGACTGCTGGTAAATCTAAAACACAAAGGTAATCAATAATAAAAATGGAAACAATTTTAAAACGGCCTCGGCCCAGTATACCTGAAGGAGCAGAGCATCTCCACCCCCATCATTCTGCCCTGACACTGAGGTCCAGCTCCGAGGGCCTTCTGGCAGTTCCCTCACTGCGAGAAGTGACGTTACAGGGAACCAGGCACAGGGCCTTCTCAGTAGTGGCGCCCACCCTGTGGAACACCCTCCCATCAGATGTCAAGGAAATAAACTACTATCTGACTTTTAGAAGACATCTGAAGGCAGCCCTGTTTAGGGAAGTTTTTAATGTTTGAAATTTTATTCTGTTTTCAGTGTTCTGTTGGGAACCGTCCAGAGTGGCTGGGGAAACCCAACCAGATGGGTGGGGTATAATAATAATAATAATAATAATAATAATAATAATAATAATAATGGAACAAATTAAAACATAATCCACAGGAGGAGGGCTCAAACTTAACTAGCTCTGTGGAAGGGCAGAGGGATAGAACAATAAAAGCAAATAAGTCTTCTCTCCACCCTTCTGTTAGCTTTTGCTATGGAATCGTGCTCACAGGAAGTTTGGATCCAGCCCAGTGTCCAGATTGGAGCCGCACTTTCAGTGCTCATGATGTTCCACAAAACTATTTAAATTACCAGATCGGTAAGACAAAACTTTCTGACATGACACATGTCTTGTTCAGAAATGAAAATGATTATCATTATTAATAGCAATAGTAGTACGCCGCTGAAACGTACACATCAGGCTTACAATACTGCAGATAAAAGAATAACACTTTCTACTTTCCCCTACATTCCAATTGTGCCTGTTTAAAATATATTTAAACAACATAAAAAGCCACAAAGCCTGAAAAGAGATGTAACATTGTGTAGAAGCAATTTCCATTCCGATCACTCTTTAATAATACAATCTGTGAGATAAAAGAAAATGGAGAATAGAAAATCAAGACATTGGCTAGATATGTGTGAAACGCACAAGAGGCCAGAATTTCATATTTTTCTGCTGCATGCAAAGGAAAGGAGTCTTTAACTCAGAAACAGGTTGTTGCCCCCTATGAAATTTCCCGGAGAATTGTTCTTGTCGCTGTGCAATATTCCCTCCATCACCTCCACAGAAACAATGAGAAGATCAAATCACAATTCATATAATTTTAAGTGATTAGACAGCAATGGCAGCATTTCCAGAAATTACAACTGGAACAACCACTACGAGTTGAAGTTCTCACTATAACCAGTGGGATTTAAGTCAAGTGACTAACTTGTCCCATTGAGTCTGGCCCCAGCCATATGCAATGCCCCATGTTTAACAAAATAATTAGCATTTCCCATCTTGCCAATAACTATTAAGTTGTTGCCACTTCACAGAGGAAACATATTTTATTATATTGGGCTATTGATTGGAAGGTATGAATGACAGAGGCAAACTGCATTACAGTATAATATTCTCAAAGCAGAACTGGGTATCTTTGCAAACTGGATATTCTGAATTAGCTTTATAATATTTAGATAGAAGTATGCTATTTCCTATTCAACTTACTGTAATTATTTTATAGCATGACCCTATGCATCTTTATTTTTATTTTTCAGTATTATGTTGCATTTTATGGTTGGTTTTAAATTGTTTTTAGCATAGTGCTGGGTGGATGAATGGATAGATAATTAGACAGACTTACAGACAGACAGAGTTATCAACCTGTTCTCCTGAGCCTTCTCATAATTAAAGTTAGCAACTGACGTTTGGTCAAGTACTATGATTTTCAGGCAAAAATCTTGTTGACCTCAAGCCTAGAGCAGTACTACTGAAAGCTGACTTTCCTACTGAAAATCAGTGATTCAGAGAAGAAAGCATGGAAATGAAATAGGATGCTTTTCATATACAATAAAATTAAGTGTCCCTTAGTTAAAAGTGTTGCATAGTAAAAAGATTTTCTCTTGAGTAGTTTATCAGTCCTACACGTGATATTGAATGACTGTACAACTCCAAAGTCGCCCCTTTGGTTAGAAAGTTTTTTGTGTGTGTTTTGTTTTAATAGATTTGCGGTGTGCGCACAGGGTTGCTGAGGATAGGGAAGTTCCTTTTACTAATTCCCTTTGTCTCCCTGCACAGGAAGCAGTTGAATTAGGTGGAAGATAAAAGTCGAAAGAGTGTTTCCCTTTTACATCTTGCCATAAATATATCTTTGTGTCTGCAGTCAGGCTCTGACTGGGGACCAGCCAGGATTCACGTAGAGAAACAATCGACTTGGCATCATGTTGACACGTATAAACAACAGTCTGCCGACAGGCCTCACATTAGTGGCAGAATATTTTGGCAAAAGAAGGAGCTCCCTCCTGGGCAGTATGGCAACAGCAGCCAGCAGCATTCATTCATGCCTTTACTCTAAGCACACAATAGTAATTAAAAGATTAGAACAATGACATACATCCAACAGGTTTAAAAACAAACAAACCATGCAGCAGAATGACATTTTTTAATGCATGGAAATACCACTCTGGTAATTGAACTATTCCACTAATTTTAACTTTGGGTTGTATCCAATTGATGGAAGGGACTTCCATCCAGGGGAGGCTTCTATGAGCCAAAAAGAAAAAAAACACAAGAAATGGGGTGATTACAAAAGGTCCCCCAATCTTCTGAAACAGATTGGAGGGGAGGGGAGAAGAGGCTGTGCAGAGAAGCAGCTATCAGCAAAAATTGCCCCCCTTTCCATTAACAGAAACCACCACTGCATCAGGAACCCATACATCAAGCACCCTTGATGCATATTGCATCTGGCCACCATCTTTGAGTCTGTGTATCTGGATAGCTGATGTTAATGTTACTGTCAGCAAGAGTCAAGAAACTGAGCTGGGAGAGAAGGTTCTTAGTGGAGCATTAACAGAGGGGCCCACATGTGTGTGTGTGTGTGTGTGTGTGCAGGGGCATTTCTAGCCCCTTGGCTGCCCAGGGCAGGAAGCCAAGAGGCACCCCTGGGGGCGGGGTATCGCGACGTGTGCGTCATGGTGTCATGACACATGCACACGACGCCCCGCCCCGGGGGTGCCAGGCGGCGGTGGCACCCCTTCGTGCCATGGCTGCTCGTGCCTGTGCGAGCAGCCGTCTCACGAAGGGGTGCCGGGCAGAGCATTCGGGAGTCTCTGCAGCCCGCAGAGACACCCTAAGCCTCCATCCGGGCTCCCTTGGCGGAGCGCAAGTCAGGGCAGGGAGAGGGATGGGCCAGCGAGGAGGGGTGTCACCCCTCCTCGCTGGCCCACCTCTTGCCTCCATGCCACGGCAAAAGAAGCCGCTGGAAGGGGGGACTATTTTCGGTGCTGCTGGGGTGGAGCTGCAGGGGCGGCCAGCGAAGGGGGGTGACACTCCTCCTGGCTGGCCGCCCCTGCGGCTCCACACCGGCAGTGCCGAAAATAGCCTAATTTTTTTTTAAGCCCAGGGGGCAGGGCCACCGCCCGAAGTGTCACCCCCCCCAGCAGGGCGCTGCCCAGGACCCCCGCCCCCTTGCTGTGCCCCTGTGTGTGTGTGTTAAACCAAGAGAACAAGCATAGGACTAACACTCTGTTAGCATTAATAAAGCTGCAATGTTAAAATGCCCACTGTTTCTTTGCAAAACAAGAGGATAGGGAAAGAACTTTCATCTCATCAGAGAAGAAACTTTGGCAGCAGGGACCACTTCGGAACCAAAATGAGGCACTTTTCCGTTTAGTAGGTGCTATTTGTAAAAACTTTAGTGTCTACAGTATCTTTGCAAAGGAGGACTATGGAGAGAAAACCAGAACCGGGCTGCACCGCATCACATCCTGGCAGCCCCACCATGTCTTGTGGGCACAGGCCAACCACTAAAATTAAAGATTTTTTTTTAGGTAGAAAGGTTTGACAGCTAGATCTGGACACAAACACCTCTTTTAAACAAAAACATGCAAATACACTTCTACATCTTGTGAATAGATTCTGCATGCAAGGATTGTGCATTTAAGAGGTTAATGCCACTTGCTTGGTCTCAATTATCTCAATGTTTAACTCTTTGCATCAACACTGTCTGGAGGATATGCAGTAAGGCTGTTGGTGTAAATAATCCAAGTTCTAAAGAACCCATTTATTTTCTCTTCTGTCCTTCACCCTCTACAGCAATGTTGCATATATAATGCTGCCGAGTCCCACTCTTCCTGTGCATTAGCAGACTAAAAGAAATATTCACCCACTATAAAATGGCTAGTACTTCAGCACTTCAGATAAATGAAAACAATTTGGTTATCAAGATTCAGAGTCCCAGATATATTTTTCTGGGTTTGTGCTTTACTGTGCCTACTGCTGTATGCGTACATGGCACTCTGAAACATTTTATGAGACTTTTCCCCACTCACAAAACTAATTTATAGCTACATCTACCCACCCTCCCCCAAAAAGTGAAATGGTTACATGCAAAATTACTCTTGCCCGTAATTATAAAAAATGGCAAAAACATTTTAAATATCTGGATTTTACTTCTACTTAGTGCGTGTTTTCCACCACCAACACCTTTAAAGGCATTTTAGTGGGTTTTTCATTTCCCTTTAATATTCTGAAATGTTCAGCATTTAAAGTTATGCACAAGAAATGCTCTCAAAAGCACTTATAAGCATAGTTTCCATCCCAAATGTGGAACATGGCTCCAAAAAAGTTATTCACATGGCATTTGCGGATATAGACAAAGCACTTTACCCCCCCCCCCACACACACACCCTGGCACATATGGATTTCCCTCCATTTTTAACCTTCCAAGAATCCTAGGCTAGGAGACAACTGACCCAAGGTTACACAGTGAGGTTTGTTGCTGTATGAGGTAAAGTACACTGTCAGTTATACCATTTTGTCTCTCACGTGTCCTCATAGCAGCCTTCTCAAAAGATATGGCATTATTATTCTAAGCAAGTTCATGTCTGAGCATGTATTTGAGCATAGGCCCCTGCTCGCTGGTGTGTTCACTCAACTGCACTTGTTCAGAAGAATGATAACCATATTGCTGAAATATTGCCGTTGTACTCCAGACTTCTTTTCCAACTGACAGTCAGGTGTCTCTTTGCTAATGATGATGTCAGGTTTATTAAAATCTTCATGGTCACTGGTTGAGGATGCCTTTGATTAATTTGGAAACCTCATTTACGCATTCCAGCTTTAGCTACCCATTGCAGTTGCATGAATTTTGAGACTTGGAAAGGGCGAGCATTTGGTGACTGTTGCGCATTGTTACAAAAGAAAGAAGATGCTATCTTTCAAGGGGTAGTAATGGCTGGTACGTTTGGTAAATAGCAGCCCCATCCTGAGATGCACTGCAGACAAAGGACCAATGAAATTAAAAGAACATGATTAGTGCGGCAGTGTGGTACAGAAAAAAGGACTCATAAGTTATTGAAAATCATGTCAAGCTTTGTCTACCCAAAGTATCTTGAGATGTTCCAGCAATCCTTTGGATCTGGGTTTCTCCTTTACCGTTTACCCTTGTGACACTAACTGGGTACACATGTATAGCGTATTTTTTTCTCTTCTCATTCTGAACAGCTGGAATTTAATAGTAATAATTTCTTAATCCCTGAAAAATTATAGATAGAGCAACTCTGGTGCCTCAACTTTGGAATACCTCCCTAATGAGGCGTGTCTAGGACGGACTTGTCAAGCTCCTCAGCACCAGGTGACGTCACCTTCCTATTTTCTGTGACATGTTTTTATTTTAGATTACTTTTTGGAAGTGCTCTATTCTGGGGTTTGGGGGCCCGAGGGGGAGGTTGACAGCAGGGGTGGTAGCATTTTAACTTCTTTGCATTTTGTTATATTTATTTGCTGGTTTTAAAACTACACCTATGTGTTGTGTGAACCGGTTATATTAACACTTTTGTATACTGCTCTGGAATCTTCTGGTGAAGGATGGTAAAGATGTATTTTAAATAAATAAATAAATAAATAAAAGAATGCCTCTGGCTCTCTATTTTCTATAAGAATTTTCATCATGTCACGTATGGGTAAGTTTATGAGAAGGCAGGTGAAAACAATAAAGTCATGTGTGGTGGAAATAAAAACACAATTTTAAAGAGCACTCATTCTGTTACTTAGCGTATTTCTTGAGTTCCAGATAAAATTAATGAGCAGCAGCTAAAAGCAACATCTTTTATGCAGTGTAGTATACATTTCAATATCTCCATTTCATTGTTTCATTGTTCTTCCCAAATGAATGGCATGGTTAAAAATACCGTGCTAACAAGGTTGGAAAATGCAAGCCCAATATTTCTTTTTATTAATTTCTATAAAGTAATTGATGCAAATACACTTCTTCACGAAGTGGATAATGGATTTATATATCTATATATTATAATGGACTCCTAGTTTCTGTGCAATGACAGTTCGAGGCACTTAACTGTGAACACAGAGGCCTGCTTGATGAAGCCAATGAAAGCATAGGCTGATTTGCAACGAAAAGGGGCTTTTGCCAAAACTGTCATAAGAACTCTGGGCATGGGGGAAAGAGAACTCAATAATAATAATATGGGAGTTTTGGTACTTATGAACATTAGCCTGCAACATAAATTACCTTAACTACACAACAAACTGTATTTAAAGTATCTGGTACTAGTCAACAGTGCACTGCATTATTCATCATTCCTCAATAGGCCAGCCTTAAGTAACTTGCTGCCCTCCAGATATTTTGGATTACAACTTGCATCATCTGAAAGACCCTAGTTTGGTGAAGACTACAATAGATTATTGGAGGGTGGAACCTTAAAGTCAATAGGAGAACCTGAATGTGTACGTAAAAGGAAATCATTAAAGCCAGAACAACCAAAGCTCTGTACTTGTCAGGTACGTGGAAGTGTAAATAATGCAGGCATTGCAGTGTGTGCGTGTGCATTGCTTGCCATCCATGATATCACAGACAACTGGATACAACTGAGCCTATACTCAGTGCTATTTTCTAGAAGAAGAGGTGCTGGAGCTCACCATGAATGCCTCCCTTATTCTCTTATAATGGCAATGGCGCCCACCTGAGAGGCGCCAGAACTGAGTTCCCGTGAATTCTGGCTGGGAAAAAAGCTCTGCCCATAATATTCATGGACAAGAGTCTTGTTAGGAACTTAAACAACTTGGAGCCCAGGTACCGAAAGCAAGGTTTCATGAATCAGGAGAAATTCACCCTGAAATAACGATAATTTTCTTGAGGATTTATTAAAAAGGATTTTGAAATGTGGAGAACTGAAGGTTGGACTGGAAAAATGGGCAACTGAGAGAAACCATATTTGGCCAGATAAGATCTGCAGTGGATCCAGTACACATGTTGGGGATGAAGCTTGCCCCTTTTAAGCCAATACCAAATGCCTTAAGGGGGCTTAGGAACCTATTTTTCTACTGTTCAGATGGAATGCATCTTTTCTACTAACTAATCATTTCCAAAAAAAAAACCAACACCGAAAAACAAAGGAAGGAAAAAATGAAAGAAGAGATCATTTGAATGAATGAAAATGTGATAAGTAGATACAAGATGCTCATCTTTTACATATACAAAATATTCTGTCAGTCAAAGTAAACAATCATATTGAATATTTGAAGAAACATAATATAGCTTTCAAAATTGCATTGTTTTTAGATCATACATTCCCACCAAGAAATTTATTTTAATAAGGCCAATATTTGCTGAAGTAGAAGTAGCATGACTGAAGTTGTAAAAAAAATGATAGGTTTCAAAATAAAAATCCTAGTTAAACGATAATAAATGACTCTAGCTTAATCCTTGATGTAGCTATTAGAATCATCTTTCGCTTAGTGATAAGTGCAACTAAAATAGCATCAATTTCAAGGAAATTGCATTAGTGACTCAATTGCAATGGCTACTTTAAGAATGATTTTATAGTAGTTCTGTTTCTACAATTTAATTTTTAAGTAAAGCCTCATTTTCTGCACAGATACTTTGCAAATTGCTTTCCATTTAAACAGGTTGCATTGGATTCAGACTTGGCTCCTGCCGGCAGAGGAAAGGGGGAGAGGACTTTTGCTTATTCTACTCCACTCCACCCCCTTCAGCCCTATTACTCCCCATGCTGTTTAGAGGACCCTCTGGAACACTGTAGGAAGTAGTGCAGGGAGCTTTAAAGAGAGAAGATAATCAGGAAAAACCAAACAAAATCCAACCTACGACAATGGGCTTTCTCCCCTGGATAATGGAAGGCAAGTTAGATAGATAGATAGATAGATAGATAGATAGATAGATAGATGATAGATAGATAGATAATGTTGGGCACAAGCTAGTGGATTGAAGCTTAATTGTCCCATGGAAATAACTGGGACTTAAAACTGAGGTTTCTCTCAGACAATCTGTTTATCACACATTGACTCTGATTTGCTTGTGGGTAGGCTATACGATGCCATGTCAACCAAGTGTTATCCCATACTTCCTAGTGCTGTACACAAGCTCCAAATCCACTGTAATCAGGCAACCCAATTTTTCCGATACACCATTGAATCCCATCCAGAAAATAGCAATAGCCTGGAAGCACCCTGATTGACTCTGGCTGAGTTACACCCATTGATTGTTATCCAGTCTATAGTACCATATGGTAAAGGTAAAAGGTAAAGGACTCCTGGATGGTTAAGTCCAGTCAAAGGTGACTATGGGGTTGCATTGCTTATCTCGCTTTCAGGTCAAACGAGCCAGCGTTTGTCGACAGACAGCTTTCCGGGTCATGTGGCCAGCATGACTAAACTGCTTCTGGCGCAACAGCACACCGTGACGGAAGCCAGAGCACACGGAAATGCCATTTACCTTCCCACTGCAGCGGTACCTATTTATCTAAGGTGCTCTCTAAGGTGCTACTGGAAGGATTTTTATTTTTATTTTTTGTTTTTTGACCTATTTATCTACTTGCACTGCCATGCTTTCAAACTGCTAGGAAGGAGCTGGGACAGAACAACGGAAGCTCACCCCGTCGCGGGGATTCAAACTGCTGACCTTCCAATCAGCAAGCCCAAGACGCTCAGTGGTTTAAACCACAGCACCACCCACGTCCCTACCATATAGTACCGTGTTTCTCCTAAAATAAGACACCGTCTTATATATTTTTTCGCTCAACAAAACACAGTATGGCTTATTTTCAGGGGATGTCTTATTTTAACCGTGTCGCATTGGTACGCTGCATAGCCACGCCTCTCCAGGCTGTTTTAATGGGAGGTACCGCGTCACTATGGCTTATTTTCGGGGTATGGCTTATTTTTGGGGAACGGCTTATATTTCGCAAATGCATAGAAATCCTGCTATGGCTTATTTTATGGCTATGTCTTATTTTAGGAGAAACAGGGTACTATATATAGTACTATAGTATCCAGTCTGTACACCGGTTCTACTGACTTCAGTGGACCTCAAGCATGAATTCATGCATGCTGGACTAAAGCCATTTGTACAGATCCACACATGGAAGCAGGCTGGAGTGCAGTAATAACCTTCCTGGGTGTAGTCAGTGTGTATAAAAGGAACTTGCATGCAATGGGGAGGGGACCTATTCTGAGGAGTTCAAGTGCACACGCTTTTCAGTACTGAAACTAGCCAAGCAGCTGCTGAATGAATGGTCAGTGCTATCAGTTGTGGCAGCACCAATCACCAGGATAATAGAAATCCAAGTGATACCTGTGACATGAAGCACCTTTAACCAACTGAGGCTGGTGGGCCAACTACAACCTGTCCTAGACAGACAAAGCCTATTCACAGTTAGTTATGTTCTTGTAAAACTACTGCTATGCTCTCCACATGAGGGTGCCTTTGAAGACTGCTCCAGTTATTTTGAAATACAGCCACTCATATATTTTCTGGAATTGGGAAAATGGAACGTGTCTTCTGTGTCTTCAAACAAATGCACTGCTCGAGGTCTGCTCCTGGCCATGATACTAGTGCTGGTATTAACTCTTCAAACCTAAAATAGCTTGGGATCATATACCTTAAAAACCACCTTGTCCCATATTAACCTGCCGAAGTACTAAGATCATCTTCAGAAGAACTTCTCTGGGGGACCCCTCCTTCAGAGGTGAAGCAAATAAGAATGAAAAGTAGGTCTGTCTTTGTTGGAGTGCCCTGGATTTGAAATGCTCTTCCAAAGGTGGCTTGCCTGGTGCAAAAAGTCTGAAGCCTTTTTTCAGAGACTGGTAGATCTGATGGCCTAGATACTCTGTTTTATATCAATCTTGTTTTAATTCTGGCGTTTTGGACCTGCTCTGATTTATTTTATAAATTGTGTTGCTTTTAGTGGCTTTTGTGTCTTATTATTTTTATATTACCAAAGCAGGTAATGACAAAGTTCCTCGAACTCACAGATTAGATACACAATTTGCCTGATAAAGCTCAACGTGAGCTAAGCAGACAAAATCGTCTTTGTTCTTCTGTGAATCTATTTTCACTATCAACATACAGATAGAGGAATCTGTTTTCACTATTAATGTATGTATATCATCTTCTGGATGTTTGATCGCAAGCTATCTTCTCACCGTTCTTTTAAAATGAGAACCTCCAAAAGCTTTAAAGTAGTGAGCTCATCCACTCTCATACTTGTTGCATATGTCAAAGGAAAAAACTCCTAATGATAATCAGTCTAACCGATCTAGCCAGTCTAAGCACTTTCATCCTCTTTTTCTGTTGGATAGACTCCATTATTTTTTTATCCATGTGGTACACAACTCTCCTCTTTTGATCCAAGGAGTTGCCACATTTCATAAACTTTCATCTTGGTTTCCTTAATCTTTCCACCACACCATTGCTGAAAGATTGTACTGCTACTATATACCTTTAATATTTTTCATTCACTCTATTTCTGATTTTCAAGCAATGAGTACTGAATAACAAAAAAAAAAATATTTAGATATTTTGATACCATTGGCCATGGCATCTTCTTGGTCTGGCTTTTGGGAATGGAAACTTGGGGCACTATGTGTTACAACCCATCTAGTGGTGTATCAATAAAACTTCCAAGCACATTTGCAAAGCTAAGCAGGGTCCAGTATGGTTCCAATGATTCTGGTCCTACTTAAGGAACCAAATGCAGAAAGTGGCATTAGGAAGGAGTATCTCCACCCACACCATTTATCCTAAACACTGAGTTCCCTCTCTGAGGGCCTTCTGGCGATTCCCTCACTGTGAGAAGTGAGATTACAGGGAACCAGGCAGAGGGTCTTCCCGGCAGTGGTGCCCTCCATGTGGAACATCCTACCATCAGATGTTAAGGAGATTAAGAACTACGCAACTTTTACAAGACATCTGAAGGCAGCCCTGAATTGGAAAGTTTTTAATGTTTGACGTATTATTATGTTATTATATTTTCCTGGAAGGCACACAGAGTGGCTGGGGAATCCCAGCCAGATAGGCAGGGTATAAAGAATAGTATTATTATTATTATTATTATTATTATTATTATTATTATTATTATTATAGTTTAATAAATCATTATTTGAGAAGGGTGTGCACCTGGTGGAAAACCAAGGGGGATGGGAATGAGATGGAGCAGCTGGAATCCTGAAAATTTTGCTGTAGGCCCCACTTACTGGGTTTATTAATTATGTCTCTACCAATAAAGTATCTACTGTTATATACAAAATAAGGGAGGTAAAACCACAACACACATAATTTCTAAAGTGATGTTTCCATTTATTACCCAACTTACTGAACCTACATGAGTTTCAGTGCCCTTGGACCCAGTCATGTATTGCCTCACAGTCTGAAGTAGAACAGCCCTGAGAAAGCTTTTTCACTTCATTCTGCTGTATGTCTAGACTGACCCTTAGTGTGCATTCTGAACCCCTTGGTACTGATAACTGGAGGAAGTTAGGATGGTGTGTTGGTGCCTCTCCATCAGAGAGGGAAACCATTGCACCAGATGCCCAGCAGTGTGTCTGCTTATCAGCCCACTTAAGAATTCTCTCCTGTTTCCTTTTTCCTGACAATCTTAGATGCAAACCCATAAGAAGTGTCATCACCAGACATTTTAAAAAGCCAATGGTGGCATGTAAATAGCTTGAATGACAGAATCCACATAGCCTGGGACATCTAATGCACAACTGTACCAAACATGCAAGAAAATGGGTCTGTAGCTTTAGTATAGTACTAAATCCTGTTGAAGTGCCAATCTTGCTGTGGACAGGTGTTTATGAAGCCTGGCTGAGAAAGTCAAAGAAATTGGCCTTTAAAAGAAAAGGATGATGTGAAAAGTGTTTTTGTTTTTCCTTACCACAAGGCAACACACCTTTGTCACATTGGATGAAGTACTTCACCCCATTCTGACTGTTCAACAAAGACTGTTTCAGTTTTAATTTCTGTTTATGAAAAACTGGCATCATGTTGTATGACAAAAAATTCACTGAGGCCAGTAAAAAGAAGCAGTAGCAGACGAGAAAAGTGATGTCTTCCACTGCATGCTTTCCAGCAAAGCAAGCAATTTGTTTAAAATTTGAAAAAGGAAGAAAGAAAGGGGGGGAGACTCTTTGCAGTTCTCAGAAACAGTGACTCATACACATGATCAAATGCATTAAAGGTCACCCCTAAGCAATAAAGAACTACCTGGCATTTTTCCATTTGGTGACTCCTACTCCATTCAGAACCTGGTGACTATTTTAAGAATTCTTACCTACAACAAACAATTTATAGTTCTTCAAGCTTATGCCAGAAAAAAGTTGAGAGAAAGGATTATTTGTGCAAGATCCAAAAGCTGGAATGACTTCAGAATGTGGACAATTGTCCATAAGCTGGTTTAGGGTTCAGTTAGATTAACAACCTGATTTGTTTGGGGTGGGTCAGTGTACGTGAGAGGCAGATTTCAACCTGAAAGCATTTGGCTCTTTAAGGACACTAATCAACCAAATGATGTTATACACCACTCACAAGCCTTTTGCCCCACCCCACCCCCTTGAAAATAATGCTGCGCCTGACTGAATATATGCCTAATGGAAAAAGTATTTGGGGGTTTGATCCTTTGGATTTTGGGATTTGTGTTCCAAGTTTGTAAACTGCCCCTTTGGAAAATGTTCTTTGCTGGGAGACACTCTTCACTTCGGTCTGGCTAACAGAAATAATCAATATGTTATAGTCACTCTCCTACTACTAGGCTCTGACAATAGGAGTGTTCACACGTTACAGTCAATCTTGTTGATTGCTGAGTTGCACCGATGTCTAGACTTATTCACACAACCACTTGTACATGTGTAGAAACAGGTTATGTTTAGTGTGCGGTGTGAACAAGCCTGTAGTGTTTACTAACACCTCTTTAGGGGTTGGAGGACTGAATCCAGATGCCCTAAACAAGAGAAATCATGCAAGCTCTTCACTCTTTCAAACAGGTGATTAGCAATGTCAAGGCTGGCTGGCTAGGTGGCAGTACAGCAACTGCACAGTACATTGCTGGATGACATATATCTGAATCAGACATATTGAGCAGTAGGACTACTCTGGACATGACTAACATTGGATGTCACCCTTCAGTTGTACCTGGCATAACCTATCTTCCTGTGTTAGCCGTCCAGCTAAACAGCACACTTGGGTTCTGTTACATCTCCTGGAACATGGGAGGCACCAAACAGAATCTTAAATGCTATTAATCAATGAACTTTTTTTTTAACGGGGGGAGGGGAGGAATACAAAATTATGCTCTTGTGATCATTCCACAAGTGTGAGCATTTCTGCCTGCAAGACAGAACAATCCTCTCTCTCCTCCCCACTGTCACTGCTCTGGGGGTTCCCTTGACCCTCCAGAGTGGATCTAGAGATGACGTAAGGGCATGTATGGGAAGGAAGGAGGAAAACCTCATTGCATTAGCAGGAGCCTTTGCACTGTCTTCCACTATCATGCCACATCAGTTGAATCTGGCCCTCTGTCTCTTGAGGGGGCGTTATAACCACATTTCACTTGAAAACAGCAGGTGGGAATCTGCTACTTGAATACCTCTGCTGGTGTGCTTTGGAATACCAGTTGCTGGAAACTGCAGGTGGGAAGAATGCTGTTGCCCTGAGGTCCTGCTTGCAAATTTCCTATAGGCACCTAGTTAGCCACTCTGAAAAGAGGGTGTTGGACTAGATGGGCCTTTGGCCCGATTCAGTAGGCCATTCTTATGTCCTTACCTGTTTGGTAAGGTTGAATAGAAAACACTAAAGAAATGTATGGTGCATAAATAATTTGCCTTGATTTTTCTAATTGAACATATCAATGCTGTTAACACTTTTCACTTCTCCTTGTCCACTCTAATCTTATTTATTGTGCCTCTGACACCTTCCATTACCCTTCCCCTGACTCATTATTTTAGCTGAAATGATTATAGCAGGGTGTGTGTGTGTGTGTGTGTGTGTGTGTGTGTGTTGAAAATGATAATGTTCCTGTGACACCAAGTAGAAACTTCATGTGCTTTTATATGCACACATTAAAGAGTGGATTATCATTAATTATGCACTACAAATTTTCATGGCAACCGCCTGAAAGTGACAAAACATTTGCTTTTGTCATAGTTCTGTTAAGTGAGACCAAGTTGAGCCGCTAAGATGTCTGACAGGGCACTGTACTCAATTCCTAACAGAAGGTCAGGAGCATGACAATGATTTTATTTTATTTCACACATTATTTTTCTGTTATCACTGTAAGCTGTTAATGAAATTGTTTGAACTAAACTGTTTTTTTATCATCCCACAGCCTGTACTTATGGCATATGAAGGAGAAATTCCTTGTTAATGTTACTTAATCTTCTAACGCTTCATTTTCCTTCCCCAACTATGCTAGAGAATATCACCATACTTCTTCTTAACAGTATTGTTGTTGTTGTTGTTGTTGTTATTTTGCCTTTGGTTTTGCGTTTTGTTTTTAAAGTTAGTTTAAACAAAAATATGACTTCATCTTCTCCTACAAATTAGATATTTGCCTTTTTTTCTTGACATGTTCCTCAACCATTAGCAGGTATGGCACAGGCAGGAAATCAACAGGTGATGCCATTATTAAGGATCTACAATACTGCTTTGACTGGAGTTATTGATAGGATTTTTCATCACATGTTATTAAACTACTTGTCACCTGCATACTTTTAAGGACTGACCTTTCCTGTATGACTTACTCTTTAAAAAAATTTTTTTTACAGGCCAATGAGTTGTAGGCAATGATAGCAAACCATTCTTTTGTCTCTGCTACCATCTGCATAGGCAGAAACGCATCTAGGAGAGCTTTTCCAGGTAGCAAGGGCAAATCCTTTGCTGATAAGTCACTCATATTCAGTCCAACTTTAATGTAATCACACATGAAAAATCTATAGCAGCAGCTGGTTTAGCCCAAGTTATTTTACCGTCTGTGAGTGGACAAGATGGCACACACACACCACCTCAACAATGTGATAATGTTCCGCACTGCATCAGGGCAACAAGCTGGCTTAGGAGATACAGGACAGACCATGTCGCTCGCACAGTTTTGTCTTCTGGCTCCTCACTACCACACCACACCCCAATCCCCCACTCTGCCTAATCTTAGGGTTGACCCCCCCCCAACCAACACCATTGGGATCAACCACTTGTGACTGTAGGGATCGTTTTGACCTCCTTTCCCTTAAAACGTTGTCAGGAGATATGGAATCATGAAAGCCACAACATGCTCTGTGGCATCTTTGCTGAATATGGCTGGCTAGATTGTCTTTTGCTCAAAATTATCAGTTCCTCACTATGAAAAGGTAAGTTTCTACAAGTTTTGAAGGAAATGCTATTTTATTCACTGTGGAGCGGGAATAAGGACAACCTGGCCAAATTTGAGCCTTTGTATACAGTGGTACCTCGGGTTAAGAACTTAATTCGTTCTGGAGGTCTGTTCTTAACCTGAAACTGTTCTTAACCTGAGGTACCACTTTAGCTAATGGGGCCCCCTGCTGCCACTGCGCCACCACCGCGCAATTTCTGTTCTCATCCTGAAGCAAAGTTCTTAACCCGAGGTACTATTTCTGGGTTAGCGGAGTCTGTAACCTGAAGCGTCTGTACCCCAAGGTACCACTGTATTGACTTTCCAGGCTAAGGTGCTGGAATATGTTGTGGAACAGAAATTGAATAATGATCTTTCCTTCATCCTTTCCAATCTGGTTTTCACCTTGTTGCAACACAGAAAGAGGTGTAGAGGTCCTGGTGTATTATCTGTGCCTGGAGACTGACATGAGAGTTACTTATTTGTTAATTATGCAGGGGTTGTTGGCAGCTTTTGATACTGTGGACCACAATATTATTTTGGACCATCTTGAACATCTGACAGGTGTTTCATGATGACACTAACCTTTATATATCTGTTAAAAAGCATCCTGGGCAGCTGTCTCTTTCCTCAGCCCGTGTCTGGAGACTGCGGTCAAAATTAGGTAAAAATTTAATCTCGAAAAGAATGAGGGATGCTGTTAGGGGATGGCTGTCATCTGAAAGAGAGAAACCTGTCTGTGGTTGATGAGGTCCCTGTGACCCTATTCTGATCAGGTAAACAGCCTGGGGATACTCCTGGAGCAGACTGTGCTTTTTGAGAAGCAAGTAAGAGTTGTTGCCATCTTCCATTTTTGGCTAATGAGGAGGATCTGTCCTCCCTTACACTATTCAGACCTTGTGACGCTGATCCAGGGTTCTATAACTTCCAAACTTAATTACTTCGTCATATCCTATGTGCGGTTGTTCTCTCAAAGAGGGATCCCCAAACAAAGGCCCGGGGGCCGGATGCAGCCCAATCGCCTTCTAAATGCGGATGGTCCTGGAATCAGCGTGTTTTTACATGAGTAGCATTTGTCCTTTTTAAAAATATGCATCTCTGAGTTATTTGTGGGCTATAGGAATTCGTTGACACCCCCCCACCCAAAAAAATACAGTCCAGCCCCCCACAAGGTCTGAGGGACAGTGGACTGGCCCCCTGCTGAAAAAGTTTGCTGACCCCTGTCTCAAAGGAACACTGATTGGGAATTACTGCTCTGGCTTATCTATATATGTCAAGTTGTTTCTCGATTGGGGAATTATGGTTGAAAATAAATCAATGCTAAAGAGCCTTGATATAACAAAAGGTGAGTTGTGGGGTGGGGGAGCATCTCAGCAAAAGAGGGATGAAAGCAAAATTATTTCCTTCCCCTGGGCTTTCACAGACCCATAAGCTATATCTCTTGCGTGTAGGATGTACTGCATCAGAAAGGATGGCTGGGAGGTAATGTTCTGCAGTAATGAGTATGCTTGTTGCCGACAGACCTAAGAATGAAGTTTTCTACGTGGAGAATAAAAGGCCAGGAACTAATAATAATGGTGAGTGCCACATATGGATCATACATATAGCAATAAAGGGATAATGCAGAGAAGCAGCAGTTGGGAAATTAAATAATTATAATGAATCCAGCAAAATAAAATATATTTATCCCACTTTCTATTGTGCTTTTCAAGACAATATTAAGGACTCTAGACCACCTGGCCTTTTACGTTTGAATCCAATTTCTAACATCTGAGAGCACATTTATGAAAATATTTCCTGCCAAGAATTTCTGCCCAGCCTTTAATAAACTCAATGCTCTGTGCAATAGAAACAGCCCAATTTCCGCCAGCATCTTTAACAAATCCTGCAACTTCTACATATTTCCTGGTATCTGCATTTCGTTAACCCACCTCCGTCAAATTGGTACTTCCAAACTATCCTGTCATTTTATCACTGAACCACTTGGAGGCATGATAGGAAATCATGCATGTGAAAAATACACATTTATTTTTTTTAAAGTCAAGCATTGGATGGCAATCTTTGGCACTGAACACTGTCCAACTGACTACAATGAGCACACACAAACCCAAACACTTCCTTGGTCTTGTTTGTAGAAAGGTAATGTCTTTCTCTCACTCTTCCCCCCCCCCCATCACCACTAGTAATTCTGCTTTGATCTTATAGGGGCTGCACTATTAAATATAAGCCAGCTCATAAGCACGGCACATGCCTGTGATTCTCAGTAGAAGGTCATAACCCAGACTTTATATTTTAAATAACTATTACAATGAAGAAGAGGGTATAGCCACAAAAGGAATAGTTATAATTTATGCCTGGCTTGCTTCAGCAGAATATAGTTTATTTATAAACTGCTTATGGCAAACTCTGTATGCCCCTGTTCAATGTGTGTGCTGAACTGTCTTCTGGTAAATTATTTAAATTACACCTAGCAGTAATTCCTGAGGACTTTCATACTTCATTTTCTCTATTAATATAACAGGGAAAAGCTGCTTTGCAAGGATTGCTCTAAATTCCCAGAGTGTGAGTTCCAAACTCTGTATGTGTTGCATTATGCCTGTCAAAAAACTTGTCTTCTCCTGAAATTTATTACTGAAGTCTCTCCACTAGAACTACTCATTGAAGCCTTACGGAAAGCTCATACATGATTTAAGAAGCTAACAGCACTGAAAGAAATAGGTCAGGTAAAAAAAAAAAACACCCTGAATTTAAGCTACCTTCACTTATTACTTATGCAAGATTATGCATAATTTAGCACACTGCTGAATATGCAAGGGCAGAATAATTGTTTACCAAAATATTTACTCTGAGTTGGTACCTGTGTTTTAGTGAGATAAGGTGATTTCTCAGTCCTTGCTAATCACATTAGAAAAAAAGGATTAAATGCGTTTTTGATTGTGCTGATAACTGCATGACATTATATATAAACAAAGATCATGTTCAACATTCTCAAAGATGCTTCACTCTTTATTCACATTGTGTGGTTGAGTGCAGGAGGGTAAGAATAGGATAGGGTTTCTATACTGTCTTACATCATGACGATTCAGTCATTACCAAATGCAGATACTTAAATCATGTGCATATACAAACAGACTTTCGCTAGTAGATCTCTTTCAGTCAAGAGCACCTTGAATAAATGAGATAAGCTTGTGTAGATGCACATATGTGCAAATGACATGATAAATGTACATGACAAAGAACAAGGGGGGAAATGTTCACATGTATATGTACTAACAGCATCTGTGCCTGGATTGGTTGACCAAAGTGCACAAATGTGGATACTGATTTCCAAGAGCTAGGCATGCCATCCATCCAAGAGCTAGGCATGGGTACAGGTGTATATTCCCATCCATCTATCTCTTGATATGGATACAGATGGCATGCTCTTCATGCTCTTCATAAACCAGACATGGCCAAACTTGGCCCTCCAGATATTTTGGGACTACAATTCCCATCATCCATGACCACTGGTCCTGTTAACTAGGGGTGATGGGAGTTGTAGTCCCAAAATATCTGGAGGGCCAAGTTTGCCCATGCCTGTCATAAACCATTGGAGGCAACTACTTCCAGTTTCTCCCTGCACATTATTTCAGAACAATGACTTTCTTATTTTGGGCAACTCTTTGAAAAGAGTCATTAAAAAAAATCAAGGAAGTTTCTGATTATGTAATGTCTGGCAGCTGAAAATAACCTGAAACATGCTAGGTGAACTCCAGATTCATGAAAATGATTAAGAATTTTACTGCTGACTTGAGAGGGATGAGGATTACCCCCTCTGGAAATAGGGTATAACTCTGCTGACAAATTGAGCATATGTTGCTCCCAGTGGACAAAATGTGGAGAAGACTACAAAGAGAAGAAATAATTTTAATCCAAGGAAGATTCCTGGGCACCCATTTTTCATTTGTGAAAAGGGGTTGTGTTTTGAAAATTGGTGTGTATTTTATTATTGTACATGCTTAGTAAGTTATTGGGCCATAGTCCATTAGGATGTGTTACTATACACTTCAGTGTAAACTGTGCAAGAGAACTTCCTGAAAATAAATATGACAGAGAAGGAAAAAAGACAAAAGGGGTGGTGAGTAATAAATGTGACTACAAGTTATAAGTTAAGGAAAAAAAATATGTGTGTTATTCAGAAGTAATATATGGTGTTAATGTGACTAATCAAGACAAAAGTGATACCTCATTAAAGACTCTATCATACTGTTCTCTATAAGCAGATACCATTAGACAATGTAGATTCTCATGTGGAAATAATTATTTTATGGATAACATACACCACAAATTTAATAGCTTTCTTGCACTTTTAAAGTTGAAGAAACATTCTATTAATCTACTTCACACATGGAATGCCACATAATTGGTTTTCTATCAACATGCTTTATTAGCCATACCATCTTTAAATTTTAAGAGGAATATTATTACTCAGTTTCAATAAACTGAACAAATTTATTTACTGTTGTGTTAAACGAAACACTTCCATAGAGTCAAGAGGAAGACAATGCTGATCAAATGAAAGCCAGACTCTAGTCCTATCTAGATGTTTTAGCAAATGTTCCAACTGGGGAAGGGATGAGGCTATGCACACAAGGGTTTCCACTGTGGGGAGACATTTAGTGTGAACTATGGTTTCTTGTTACATCCAATCTAATCCAATCTAAGACACAGTATTGACAACAGTGATTTGGAGAAAAGGGAGAGAAACGTTGTTTCAAGTTAAGATGACAGAAAACACAGATCAACAGCATGGCTTCTTTCTTTCCTTTTTCAAAGAAACTGTGTCACAGAAAACTGATACTGTAAAAGTATACTGCTATTAAGTTTACAAGTGCCCAGGAATTTTATAAATTTGGAAAGTAATTTAACAAATTCACTTTCTCTGTTATATGACTTCCTTGGCACCACGAGCTCTGGAATAATCCTGCCCACAGCATATTGCCAATAAACCGAGTCAGCCAGAATCCTTTCCTATTAGAGTAGGGAATTTTATTGCAAACACCACTGCAATGCTTGGTCATTAAGAGTTATTCCTCTTGACATCATTAGGGTTAGATGGCTGAAGGGTTCAGAGAGGGACCTGTCATCCTATGCCACTTAACTAGCTGAAATATTTATTTTGTGTTGGCACTTGTGGTCCTATTTAAAACAGGGGGTGCTATTTTCACAAATGAGACTGATTTGCAATATGATGCCATGCACCCCCTGTTTTATTAGTTAATAATGTTTCTTTTAATTGAAACCAGCTAGTAGTCACAAGAAAATATGAATAATATGAATATCATATCACAATATCACACCAGAATAATGATGTGACCACATTTGTTTGTTTATTCATTTATTTGCTGCATTTTCCACAGTTCTCATGCAGTCACAACTTGCAATAAAATTATTACAGTTCCTCATTTAAAAAGGCATCTTAAAATTCCACTTTTTGGATATTATGGTTTGTTAATTTAAGGAAGCCTGTGAAGGAATGTTTCCTATTTCCCCAACACTATCTGGAATCCCCTGCAAGTCTGTCTAGGGTTCTGGTGGGCCCTTCAAACAATATGGGATGAGCAGCTGTAGGGGAAAACCTTCTTTCCATGAACCTTCATAAAAGAACTTATTTTAGGATCCAGTGCTGATTTTTGGTTATTTCCCCTTTCCCCCAACTGCCCCCATGCCCCATTAATCAGGAGGATCACTGATGCTCCAGTTATTATTTTCTATGGGAGGAGGATATTTCAAAGGAGAAGAGAATACAGAAAACTTTGCTTGCATTGACTTGTCTGAATTTAAATGGCAAATTGAGTAAAAGGTGGGTAGGGGGACTGCACTTATGGACACAAGTACAGAGCTAACATATCATGTTGTTTAGTCCTAAGGATCAAAGGCCATACTTAAAAATAAAGGAACCATTAAAAGTAACATAGATAAGCCCACAGGAAAAGTTTCTGAAAAGTCTAGATTATGGTCTGGTGATGAAAAATTATCTGGGGAGCTGGGGGATGGCACAAAGAAAACATTTCAAAGGGAAGGCTTTCTAAGTATGGGCACATTCCTGTATCCCTCTACAAAGGATGGGATGCAGAATATGGCAGACCTACAACTTGTATGACAGAAGACACTCCTTAAAAATGAAACGTCACCTAAAAAAAAATCAAGGGGAGACACTTATGCACCTCATTACTCACCTGAATAGCACTGGTTTCACAAATGTAAGTAATGCCAGACACAAAAGTCACATAAATGGACTGAGTCTTCCCTACTCTCTGAGGAAGTGGGCTTTCCTACATGAAAGCGTGCTTAAGGCACCACAAGACCATTGTTTTGGCTGCAGTCACACCTCTGGAAGTTATCACTATTTCTGAACATTCTAGGTGCCCATCTGACTTGTATATATTTAAGAGGAAGATAACAAAGAATGAAATTATTTAATGGCAGTTCTCTTACCTCTATTTCAAGCAAAACCTGTTTGTTCTCCTGTGTGTGTTTCAAGATTAGGGAAACTGCATCAGGGCCACCATCACCTACGTTCTTGAATGGGACAACTGTAATCTATTGGATTGCTCGTTGCAGAGAAGAACTGAAAAAGAGAGAGTTAAAAATAGAATATTAGCATTTCAGATCTTTGCATGCTTACACAGAATTCTGTCTCCAGTTTAAACAATGACAGAATACACATTGATTTTATAAATGGGGTAATGTTTGACACACCCAGTCACCCTTTGTAAAAAAAAAACCCAACAGTAATCCATTACATTTGATAGCTGTTATGTATAAATTCCTGTAACCATTGTGTCTGAAATACTTTAACTGACCTTAATTCATTATGTAAATGAGATCTATAACCAAGCACTGTATACTGGCAATATAAATTAATAAAGAAAACACCCACCAATTGAAATCATTTATCTCTTATTTCGCTCCACAGTTTAGGACTGATATCCCATTCACTGATCCCTGTTAAAACAAACACTAATTACACAGCATATGTTGGCTGCAGAAATGCTTCAGTTTTGACTGCTGAAAAAATGCCTCAAATGTTTTCTTATTTTTCAGACCAATTGCCCAAGTGCTCAGTTGTTCCACTGTTACCACACATGGTGGTTAAAGAGCATATGAATTAGGCTTCCATATAAGCAAATTTCTCTGTAAGTAATTTATATTGTATGGTAAACTTGTAGCCAGCTAGAACAGCAAATTAAAGCATTAATCACATCTGTAAAATTTAAGGCCCTGTGCATACAGAAAAAAAATTAGGGAAATACGTTTTCTTGTATTGCTAAAATAAATATTCCACATATGGAGGCCAGTCTAATTCTTCTCATTATAGTGGGGATGAAGATGAACATTAAGCCCATATAACATTTCTTTCAGAATTAGTCGATAGCTCGTTTTCATAGGTAGCACATATTTTCAAACCTGAAATGTTCACATTCAATCAGATTTGCTGCCATTTCCCGTTCCCTCTCCCAATCCCTCCCCCCGCCAATCCTTGTTGCTAAAGCTTTTCATCAGCACCGGAAAACCTCCATCATTATTCCATATCACATACTGATGATAAGGCAAAACAGTAGCAAGCAGACTCCCTAGCATTAAGCAGGCAATAAAGTTGTGGGAAAGAAACTTGCTATAAAATTATCAAATCTCCCTTCTCAAATGTTGAAGTAACATGCCACATTCTATGTAAATACAATGTCATATCATTGCTCTTATTTACATAAAAATACACAATATATAACTGTGAAGAGGAAGAGCGCCCAGGCTATGTGCTATGAACTTTCCAGACCTAACTTATGGGAACTTGAGTAAGCCATTGGTCACCCACTCGCAACTCCTTGTATGGACTATGGAGAATGCTTTATTTTTTTCTTTTACCATATTTAAATCCCACCTTCCTTCTAAAGAGCTCTAGGTAGCATACAGCCCCCCCCCCCTTTGTCCTCAATAAAATCCTGCAATGTAGGTTAGTTTGAATAAGACAGACTGGCTCAAGTTGCTGAATGACTCCTGCATCATGTGGATTCCTCCATTTTAATGGCTTAGTAGTGCTGGAAGAAGCAAAGAAAACAGCTCCATACTGCTAAGGTGATACTAGAGATGGAGGAGAGATTCAACGAAGGTGAACCTACCTTTCTCAAACAACATGCAAACCAAAACACGGCCATCTTTTGAAATGTGCACTTCTCTGAAATTCTCAGTGTAGTTCTTCAGTCATATAACCTGCATATAAATGCAGATATTCATGAAAATGGCATACAAAAATGCATTGCATTAGGGTAAGTCACTTTGCAAAAATGTTAATATTAGACAAATTTGCATACATCACATGTATATTAGGAAAATTTCACATGAAATATGGATTTTCATGTTTGTGAAAAACATTTCACAAACTGATATGGAAACATGGGGAACTGGGTTTAAAATGAGAAACTGAAAGAAACCAAAATCAACAGATTTGCCAATCCTTACTTTAGAGTAATTTGACTACTTGTGCATGGATTGGTTCCTTCCATTGAACAGCTAGGAGCCCCTGCCAAAGACCTGTATTTGCTCCAGATGTAGACCTAGAGTTGGGCCCAGACTTGCCCTTCTATACACAGCAAGGCTCATTCCATTCACATGAGCCCTTCATGCATGTACCTCAGCAAGGGCTCAATGAATACTTTTCCTGTTCCTTTTCACAGAGTGGGTCTCTAATTTCTAGGTTGCAGAATTTTGCTGAACACTTAAAGGCAGGGGTGGAAGACCTGTGGCCTTCCAGATGGTGTGTGACTACAGCTACCATCTCATGTGACCATTGACCAGGCCAGCTGGGAGTTGGGAATCAAACAACATCTGGAGGACCACAAGTTCCCATAAAGCATTCACTTTTCCATCAGGCCATGGTAAAATATTCCCATCGGAATACAGATGTAACAGAGTGGGTTAGTGCCATGCTCAGCAATCCAATGCATGTTCATGCAGAAATGTCCCATTTACTCTGAGGTAAGTGAGGATAGGGCTGCAGTCCTACAGGGTACTCCTATGAATGTTTACTCAGAGATATGTTCCACCGAGTTCAATAGAATTTACATCCTGGTAATTGCATGCAGGATTGCAAAATTAGTCTGTAGTGCTAAATACACCATCAGTGGGCAAAAGCCGGCTCCCTTGGCCTAAAAGCGAGATGAGCACCGCACTCCATAGTCACCTTTGACTGGACTTGACCATCCAGGGGTCCTTTACCTTTTTTTTTTTTTTTACCTTACTGATGAGTAAAGCCCATTGAACTCACAGGGCTTACTTCTGAGTAAAGATGCTTAAAATTGCTTTGCACATGGCTTTTTTCCTTTGTATCACTTTGTGCATTGCTAAACTGTATGTCATACTACTAACTGACCACAAAGTATACTAATGAAGAAATGAAATCACATGCCTTCCTTAAAGTGGACGTGTTTCAGGCTGACAGAGCACAGTAGACAGAATAAGAGGTTTTCGAAAACCTTACTCATTTTGGTCTCGGAACTCTTGCTGAACTTACTAGCATTTCTCCTAAAATAAAACTATTTTTAGCAATTTTTGAAAATGTTTGCATACACACACACAAACACACACACACACACACACACACACACACATGCTAGCTTCCTGATCAGATGTACATATGCAGACTTCTCTGATGTTTTCCTCATACCATGTTTGGGAATATTGCAGGGGGTGGAGGGAGAAGCAATGAAAAATATATTGAAGGAAAGAAGAAAATCGTCACAGCCTCAGAGATTTGAAAGGTGAGTTGTTGTTTTTCTTTCTAAGAGGGTTATTTCCAGATCTTGCTATTGTACAAGTGCAAGAATAAGAGCTCAGATGCATTAGGCTCAATGAACTTAAATTCATAACATATAACAGCATCTCTGGGTACACAACTTTCAGGAATCTGTACAGATAGGGTAGCCATGAATAGTATTTTATTTAAATGTCTGTATTAAGCAGATCCCCCTCTCTGCTAAAAATGGAGAAAAAACAAACAAGTCATATTCATCAAAGTAATTGTGTAGGTACTTTCACTACCAAAATGCCTGGAATGAAAGATTGAACTGCTAACGGCAGCGGTGACAGCCATGAATCATGGTAGGCTACTTCGGGGCCTTTACCACCATAAAACAAAAGATGTAGATGAAAAATGCTGCAATTAAGTGATTTGATTTCTGCCCCCTTTTTCCTACTGCATTCGTGCATGGCTGCACAGCAAAGATTGATGGGAAAAATTACTCTACGTGATCTCTGACAGAGCCTTGGAACAATTCTATAAGGGGGAAACATACAAATCAAACCAGCTTTCGTGTATTCAGACAAAATAATACATATAAAGCAAATACTTTAGCCTATATCCAAAGCACCATAGATTTGCATGCACACATAAATTGTGGGGAAACGCTTCTGCTATCAAAACCTAACTCGTGGATTTTCCAGCTAGTTAGGTAATAGTGGTATTTGTTTAAAACAAATATTCAATCAGAGCCACTGAGTGGCATCCTAAATATGTTTGTTCAGTGAAAAGGACAACATAGCAGAAACAAAATTTACAGAAGGGGTGGTGGTGGTCTTATTTTTATTTCAATATATTCATAAAAAAACTATAAAACGAGATCATCACAGCAAAATGTCCCTTCCATATTACCTGGTGCCATCATTACTGTCACTTAAGCAGACATTTTCAAGGGGTGCATGTGACTAAATCTGGAGTGATAGAATGAAATATGTTATATCTAGGATACTTGTATACGGCTGAGCATAATACCACTGGTAGCATTTACTCTTTAAACAAGAGTAAAATGCATAAAATGGCACTGTGCAAAATAAGCAAGCCCTGATGCTAATGGGCAGCAGTAGTCAACCACCCTCTTCTCTGCTGAAGTTATGGGGAGATTTATTTCCTGTAGACAGAGGAAAGACCACACAGACTCGCTGATTTAAAAAAAATGCACTGTTGGTTTTTACTTGGATATACACGATAGAATCAGACCACTGGAAAAAAAATGTGTAGAATGCTTGATTCCATTATGCAGAGAGCAAAGCTGTGTCTGAAGAGACACACTAGAGTATTGGTAATTAAAGTGAAGGCTTTTTGTGAAAATCCTGATGCTACATTATGCTTAAAGAAAATAATGCCCTTGTATATTCCCATTTCAATACTCTTTCCTTGCCCTCTTTTCAAAAATGCATTGATTCATGTATTTCCCCCTAGTAAAAGTACATTTCCCCCTACAGATTATGTCTATCCACAATTCAGAGGAGCATATATTTTGTTCTTGCACTTCACTGACTTGTTTAACTTTAGGATGTTCATTTTTATTTTTATTTTATAGTAAGCAAGCAAAGGCCCCATGAGGTATATTTATGTGCGTGAGCCTCTCCTCAGTAGTCCATTCCCTATCTGATTTATGAGGGCTTGCAAACTATCATCTACGACTAGAAGAGAAAAACAACATTTTTAAGACATTCAAAATTAAACCTGTTTCTGGATGAATTGGGATTTTGGTGGTCACATTGTGTTTTTCTCCAAACCTTGTGTTTCTTACAGCACAAACCTCCTCAGACTGTGGCCACTTACCACAACATATATTTTGCATTACTTCAGTATGGTAAATATTTGCTTTGTTTTTTTAATACCTAGGTTAACACATAGTGAGCCGTAACTCAGGCACTTCTGAATTACCATTGTTTATGTTTATAAAATCCATGGGATTGCATCATCAGAATCCCAAGTACTGTACTGTGGAGAATATAATCGCAGGGAGAAATTAGAAAGTTAAATGTTACAACCTTTCCCCCAGGTCACATGGAAGTACCTGTGACTTTCCACAACAAATAAGAAATTATTTCATACAGATGTGAAAATAGATAATATTGGCCGACAGAACCACCCCTGCCATGTACGGAGATGAAGTTGTGGCTTTGGGCAGCATATTCCAGAAAGTGAACCATTTTCTTTCTTTTGACTTCCACCTCAATGTGCGAGAGTGTGGGGGATGGGGGAGGAAGCTGACTGTAAGAGGGATGTAATTTTGAGGTTCCTCTTGAGATACGAAACACCAGGTGCTGTCAGACTGGCTTTATATTTGTGCTAGTACAGTGCTGTTAAATGTGACTCTTAAGGGGGAATCTGTATCTTTACTTACATTGCGCCAGGGATATGTTCAGCAAGGATCCTTCGACCATTGCCACAGCATTTTGATACGATGCTCTGCCTACCACATCCAGGTCAGCAATTGGAAGCCTTGGGGACAGATAAAATTTAGGTCCAGGGAGTAGTAGCATTCTTTCACTAAACGAAGTGTAATACAAAACAGTATATACCACTTTCCCAATGTGCTTATATCATGTTTGAGATTTGAGATTATACTGCTATTCTTATGTAGTGGTTAAGAGCGGTAGACTCGTAATCTGGGGAACCGGGTTCGCGTCTCCGCTCCTCCACATGCAGCTGCTGGGTGACCTTGGGCTAGTCACACTTCTTTGAAGTCTCTCAGCCCCACTCACCTCACAGTGTTTGTTATGGGGGAGGAAGGGAAAGGAGAATGTTAGCTGCTTTGAGACTCCTTCGGGTAGTGATAAAGCGGGATATCAAATCGAAACTCTTCTCTTCTTCTTCTACATCTTTGAGGGTCCAATATACTGGCTGAAAGACCACTGGATGTGCTACAAATGCTGCTCCACTAGCAAAGAAGGAGATCTGCTACCCAGTTGGCACTTAACACCATAGGTGTACGTCCCTGGTACACCTGCAGAAAGCTCCATGTGTGTAGAGGTTCCAAAACCACAGCATGAAGCAGAGCATCTTTATAGGTTTCTGCTGCATTCTTAAAGTTCTCTAAAAGGCTAGTGTCACAGCAGGCCATGCTGGTTCAGCTTCAGCAAGACTTGTTATCTAGACGCTTGCTAATTCAATATTTAATGATGTTTTCTAGACGTTTACCTGGAACAGATGTTAAGCTAACAGGATTGCAAATTCCTCAGATCCCCCTGAATACATGTTTTAAACAAAAACATGGTGTTACATTGCAGAGGCACTTTTTAGGATAGCACAACCTCTGCATCTGCACTTGGCACTGTGTGGCACAGGGGGCGCCACAACAGTGCTACATAACTGAGTGTGTGAGGCAAGGGGGGGGCACAGAATTTTAGCGTTGCAAGGATGTGGCTGAAATTTGAGAGTCCAAGGTCCACCACTGTACATTGGCCACTTTCCAGTCCTCACATATGGAACCTTATCTTAGGAACAAGTTGCATACTTTTGTTAGTTCAGCAATTTCACCTGTGACCTTCTGCATGGAAAGCAAGAACTATGGTCCACACCTTGGTTCTTTCTCTCCTTGCTACAGTCTTGATGAAAATAGTCTCTTTAGTTACATTTCAAGGAAAGTCCCTTTAGCACCAACAGAGGCTTCCTTGAACTGCAAATAGCAGCTTCAGAGAGACAAGGAGAGAAACGGTTAAACTTTTCCCCTCACAGTCTTCTTGGGCTTCCTCATGGTTGCTCTTTACACAATAAGAAAGTATGGACATTAATTGCATTCATAATGTGAAATATATTTCTGCTGTGTAATGGTCAGTGGAAGTACATACACTTCCACCCAGTCTGCTGGACTGAAAGCTATATATTTATCCAAAAATATCAAGACCATCAACAAATCACATAATTTTTTATCTAAGTAGCTGTCTGGCTTTTAATTGACTAAATTAATTTAATACATGTGAGTGCATCTGCATATTATGAAAATTATCAGTATAGGGGCTCTTTTGAGATACTGAAGGATAAGCAAGATAACTTGCAATTTAATAAATCAAAGCTACTGCTCATTGCCAGAATGAAAGCCTTTCTTTTTCATTCCCTATTATGAGAACAAATCAGAGCCAAAATGGCTTCATCAAGTAAACAACTGAAGGCTCAACTAAAATTGGCCCCACCAATTAATAAGCCGATTAAAGCTTGGAGCCCAAATAAATACATAAAATAATATTTATTGCAGTTGAAAACTCTTGTAATACTGTATTTCAATTGTACGAAGTCTGGTATTTTCTCTCTAGCATCAGTGTTCAACTCACATTTAATAATGTTTTTTTATACTACATAAATTCAATGTCTGGATAAAGTAAATTTTGGATCATTTGATAAAATAATCAAAAGCAAACTAAACGGATTCACCATGAGGCTCTATTTTAGGGCACTGCACTTGAAAGGACATCTTAACTACTAAACTTATGTACTGCTCCATCATATTGTTGATTGGCAGCATGGGTATATTCAGGAAGACCAATTCATATATTTACTAAAACAGCAAAATATTCCTTGGGCTTCTTCTTTCACAGTTTTTGTGAACAGATGAACCAACTGTTAGGTTGCAATTTAAACGTTAACATGCTAAACCAGGATTTCTGTAGATATATACACAATAGATATAACACTGCAAATGGCTTTAAACCAAAATATAGAGATAAGAAATTAATCCTAGTCTAATATATATCTGGAAAAATAAGCATTTTATCTCTTTTATGGCAGGACTAGGGGCAAATGTAAAGTAGCCCTATCAGAAACCAGATAAACTGTTTGGTAAGTGCTCAGTAACTTCTTAATTAACCAGCCTTCAAATGCGTAACACTGACTGTTATCTGCAGTTAGAGCAGAATTACACTGCTTTTAAACAAAGCATACAGATGATAGCAGTGATAGGTGCTAAGGAAATGATTATTTAATAGCATACTTTAAAGGGATGTATTTTTCTGTGCTCCCGCCGCCGCCCGATCCTTCCTTACACTTTATTTTCCAGGAGAACTTTGATTAGAAATTAAATAACTGAACTATTTTAAGGTTTCACATTCCATAATATTTCATTTTTATGCAGCAGTAGATTTATATATTTTCCCTCCTGAAATGGATGTTTGATCCGTAAAGTGGGTTGTCAGAACTCAGTCTAGAACAGCGGTTCTGAATACTAGTCTTGATATGTGGGAGACATGACTTACAGTGAGACTTCCTATATTAAACAGGGGAGGGGAGGGAGATAACAAAAATAATTTTGATTGGTAGAGTTCAAAACCATTCCAGGATGAGCAACAACCAAACCAAAGGTAAAGACGTGCAGTTCACCACTAAAGAGCATGATGGTCTTTCATGTGAAGGAGACTAAACCTGGTTTTTGAACCACTTGGAAAAGAGAGGAGACCAGTGTTCAGTACGTGATATTATTTTGTGGGAGAGAACCTGTAAGCTAGCGAGGGGTGAAGATGGCTATAGCAACATTCCTAATTGCAATCAGAAGATGGAAGATGAACATAAACCTTGACATAGAATTAGAAAGCAGTTACAATAAGTAAAGACTGACCAAGGAAATCAATTTCAGGTTTGGCTGAAAATGACAAGGTGGGTGAACAGATGACTTGGAGTTTGAAGTTTCACAGTTGGTAGTGGAGGCCAATATTTCTTTGATAGAGTTACAAGTTTGGTAGATCAAGGGAATGCTGTGGATGTAGCATTTTTTTATCTGTTAAGGGTTTGAACAAAGTCCGCCATGATATTCTTGTGAAGAAGCTGGTAAAATGTGATTAGATAATGTTATTGTTAGGTGAATTTGTAGCTGGTTGATTGACCGAACCCATGGTTCTGTTGACTGACTGAACCCATCCTGGAAAAAAAGTGACAAGTAGAGTACTGTGGGTTTCTGTCCTGGGCCTGGTTTTATTCAACATCTTTATAAATGGCTAGGATGAAGGAATAGAGGGGATGCTCATCAAATGTGCAGATGACACCAAACTGGGAGGGTTACCTCAGAAGGTACAATTAGGATTCAAGATGACCTTAACAGATTAGAGAACAGGGCTAAAGCTAAAACTAAAAAAAGCATTTCAATAGGGATAAATGTAAGGCCCTATATTTAGGCAGGAATAACCAGATGCACAAATATAGGGTGGAGGACACCTGGCTTGCCAGCAGTACATCTGAAAAGAATCTAGGGGTCATAGTACACCACAGTCTTAACATGAGTGAACAGTATGACGCAGCAGCAAAAACAAAAAGGTTATGCAACTCTAAGCTGTATCAACAGAAGTATAGTGTCCAGATCAAGGGAAGGAAAAGTGCCTACACCAAGAACAACTTACATCTGTAATGAATACAAGTTGTGGACTGTTTCATCCCAAAATGATTGTTGTGCGATTATTTCAACTTCCATCCACTCACAGCCTCACTTTGTCCAGGCCCACCATAGTACTACTCTATTTTGCTTTGGTCAGACCCTACCTGGAGTACTGTATCCAGTTCGGGGTCCCTTAGTTTAAGAGGCATATTGACAAGCTGTAACATGTGCAAAGGAGGAGACACTTTATAAATGGTTTAGAAACGAAGCCTTATGAGGAATTGTGGAGGGGGTTGGATATGTGTAGTCTGGAGAAGAGAAGACTGAGAGGTGATGTGATATGATAGCCAGATATCTGAAGGGCTGAAGATGGAGCAAACTTGTTTCCTGCTGCTCCACAAGTCAAGATCCGAACCAATAGATTCAAATTACATTAGGAAGAGCTTTCTGATCTGATGGTAAGAACTTATAGCAATCTTTTTAAGTATTTTAAGTATTTTGCAATTTAATGAAGGGACAAATGTATAACAACAAATGTATAACAAATAAGAAAACTTCATAAAGACTAACAAATTTATTGTGGCATAAACATTCTCAGACCATAGTCTACTTCAGTGTTCCCCAAATTTGCAGCTCCAGCTGTTTTTGAACTACAACTCCCATCATCCTTTGCTAGGTGGACCACTAGTCAGGGATGGTGGGAACTGGAAACACTGGTCTGTTTGGGAAACACTGGTCTGTTTCCTCAGATGCATGAAATGTCATTCTCAGTTGGCAGCTCTAAATACAGTCATACCTCTACTTGAGTTCTGGTATTGTTACGGACTTTCAGCTTACGAACGCGGCAAACCCGGAAGTGCTTACTTCCGGGTTCACCACACACGCATGCACAGAAGCGATCTGCGCGCTTTGCGCATGCGACCAGCGTGCTTTGAGCATGTGCAGATGCGCTCGATCGCGGCGTGCACATGCACAGAAGAGGCACTCCAGTTGCGGATTTTTGGGGTGCAAATGGCACCCCAAAACGGATTCAGTCCACAACTAGAGGTACCACTGTACACAGGAGTACAGGGTAAGGGAATGTAAACAGTGAGGTTAAATGGCAATGAATTACGAAAAATGAAAGTCTGTATTTAAGAAAATAAAGCTCAGATGTATGCAAAATAAACACAGTGACCATTCAGAACGGCAGGAATTAGTGATAACAGCAGCATCTGATGTTAAGATGTAATGTTAAGATGTAGCCAATGCTGAGAACTGAATTGCAAGGTTTTCTAGGCCACCAAGAGCATTTGTTCTGTTAAGCCTTATGACTGCTGAGTTGGGGATGTGGGCAAGAGATCCTGATTGTGGCTCTGTTCAGTGTGGGTGCATGGGCATTCTGTGGCTTGGCTGTGCTACTGAATGAAAGGCTAGTTGGCAAGAATGACCCTTTGAACGTTTTATATAGGATTGGCATTGTTTTACATATGATTTTGCATTTGTATACCTGTGTGTTTAGGTAGTCAAGGGCAAAAGATTATTTTTTTCTGGCTCTTTCTGTAATTAAAAGAAACATTCAGGGCGATGTGCAGCCCACCCTTAAACTAAGTTGTTTGCTAATAAATGCCTTATCTTTATGCATAGAAAATAAAAATTCTACAAATAAAGGTAAAGGAGCCCTGGATGGTTAAGTCCAGTCAAAGGCGACTATGGGGTTGCGGCGCTCCTCTAGCTTTTAGGCCGAGGGAGCCGGCGTTGTCCATAGACAGGTTTCCGGGTCATGTGGCCAGCATGGCTAAACTGCTTCTGGCACAACATAACACCGTGACAGAAGCCAGAGTGCACAGAAACGCCATTTACCTTACTGCCACGGTGGTACCTATTTATCTACTTGCACTGGCGTGCTTTCAAACTGCTAAGTTGGCAGGAGCTGGAACAGAACCATGGGAGCTCACCCCGTCATGGGGATTCAAACCTCTGACCTTCTGATCAGCAAGCCCAAGAGGCTCAGTGGTTTAGATTACAGCGCCACCCACATCCCTACAAATACTAGTGCCTGTCTACATCAGTTTCAGCTGTGTTCTTTCACAAGTCCTTACCATCCTGTTTCTTTTATTTTTTTAAAAAAAGCTTCATAATAATTGGCATTTAAACTGTAAACATTTCCCCCTCAAATGTGATTTTTTTTGCACACATTTTTCATCAAAATACCTATTTTTCTACACATTTTTGAGCTAACACCTACACTGCAAAATTCAGAGAAATACAGAGTTTAAAAGATAATTGTGCTCTGATCCAAATATTAGTCAGGTAAGTGCAGGTAAATATTAGATCAGTTACAGGTGGGTAGCCGTGTTGGTCTGCCATAGTCAAAACAAAATTGAAAATTCTTTCTAGTAGCACCTTAGAGACCAACTGAGTTTGTTCCTGGTATGAGCTTTCGTGTGCATGCTCATACCAGGAACAAACTCAGTTGGTCTCTAAGGTGCTACTAGAAAGAATTTTCGATTTTGTTTTAAATATTAGATCAGTTCACTTATAAATGCAGACTGTACAATATTCTGGAGCACTCTATTCATTAAGCATTTTGAAGCATAGCTGTCTTTTTAATTGTGCCTTCTCAATATAATAAAATTCCTTACTGACTAAAAAGGAAACTAAACATTGTTGAAAATGATCCTAAAATGCTTTAAAAAAACCAAAAATCAGGTTACCTTTAAAAGGTTTAATTTCTTCTCTAGTTAGCCTAATTCAAAAGACAGATATCAGGGACAGTGATGGTAACTCTGTTTACACCACATGGCACTACAGAGAGAGATGATCACTTAGCTTTTGTTTTGGTTCCAATTCATTTTTTCAAGAAGTGTAATTAAAAACTGCATTAATGCCACCAATTATGGCCTCCAAGGGACCAGAAACCTCATGTTACTATGTGATGGAACACAACTGAGCTGCAAACATCCATTTACCATTATAATACTCATTAATCCTGCCAAAAACAACTCATTATGAGACTTCAAGGAAATCATCTCATAGGCAAACAGAGCACAGAATCTATCTGTCACTGCATTCCTCACAGCACAAGTTGCAGGGGTGGAAATTGTTCAGTGTAACTAATTTATGAAGCTGCAAACTATACATTTATTTCTGACACCATCTGGGAGCCAAGTAGAAAAAGTGTAAGGAAGATTCTCAGAACTAAGACATAGCTTTGAATGCTTCTCAATAATTTACTTTTTAAAACAGTAATTACGAAAATGTTTGAATATAATGTGGCATTATTTGAGAGTATACCTATATACATTATATGTAATTCTGTGGTTATTTGGGAGGGGGGGTCTTTTATTGTAATGCAGTTGGAAGAAGACCACAGTGTGTTAGTGGTGGGTTCAGGGAGGGAGGGAAGGCAGGACGGAAAGCATTTTTACAATTTCTTCTTGTGCTGCTTTTCTATGGAAAACGCCATTTCCATCCCTTGAACCCCTACAAGGGAAACAAAATGCATACACACATACGTATTTCCGGTAAAGGATAAAACCTAAGCACATAAAAGCATCAATTTCAATGCAAGAGATTTATGCAAATTTGATTTTAAGCTGTATTTTAATCGATTGTTTGATTTATGTTTTTAATGTATAATACTTTGATGTTAGCTGCCCTGGTCGGGGAGGGCGGGGTATAAATAAATGTTGTTGTTGTTGTTGTTGTTGTTGTTGTTAACTTTCCCACAGAAATCAACCACTCGACTTAAATGCACTTAGCTTTTGCTAGATTATTATATATATCTTTGAGGATTTGTCCCATGTACTGAGCAGCTTCCTCCCTCTTTCATCCTGTTCTCTCTTTATCTCCTTTCTGTTAATGTCCCAAGTAAGCTAATAAGGCATAAAACACCAATCATTTTGTATGAGAAGAAAAGGTCCTCTGAAACATACATATTATCTATGTGTGTGTCATTAATATAAATATATGAAACAAAAAGTTTGCATCACCGCTGTTTGAATGTGCCCCCTAGCTCTACGTTTTCTAGCATCTTAGTATTTGGGAATAACATTAACAATGCTGCTTACTGTTATTGTCTTTGCTGATGCAATTATTAGTTTATTCCATTATTAAACAATTGCAAGTGCAATGATCAGCTTATGTCCTTGTTATTCACTACATCACTTTATTTTATGCAGATTACATAATATCATTATCTGTATGCCTAAAATGAAGCATTGTGCACCAAAAAAGAAAGGGACGGAGAGAAAGATTTATTTTTGTTACAATCTTGAGTCTGTGGTTATATCACTGGTCATACTTTAGTTCCTGTCTCACTGGGCTGCTAATGAGGAAAATTGAACCTTGATTAAACCTTGATTAAAGGACTCAGCGCTGGTGCATGACCATGATTTGGCTGGGTGTGCACTAGCATTGATTGGATCCCCTAAATTAACAATCCGGAATCACCGTTTCTGAAAAAGTTCAATAGTTGTTATTTTTTTAAAAAAACTGTTGCCAATGACCCTTTTGTGATATCTGAATGGACCATTTACAATACCAAGCCCCCATCTGGAAACCCCATCTGGCAGCAGCTCTCCTTGAACTCAGTAAGATGTATTTCCAAGTAATATGTTTAATTTTTTAAATTTACTTTTTGTGCTTATGTCCCATTAATTTCATATGCTTGACACACAAGACAACAGTGCTTTACACTGGCTGAATAATAACCCATGCAGCAAATCATGTGCATGTTTACTTGGAAGTAGCATCCATAACATTATTCCATTTATGTCCACCTTTCCACTATAAACTAGTGATCAAGGATGAAAACAACACTTAAAATTTATAATAACACAATCATAAACTATCAAAAGCACAATAAAGGTCAACAGCTCTTAATCCTAAGTAAGTGTACGTAGGATTTCACCTTAAATGTTCCCCCACACACACACCAATCACTTCAACTGGGGTGGGGAGTTAACAGATAATGAAATTTTCATTCTTGGGTTGTGTCGGGAAGATCTGTAAGAGGGATTCTAGAATATCACTGGCTCTCGCACACAGCTGTTGTTTTTTCCCTGGAAAATCCAGGTTAATTTTTCATCCTAGCATATGTTTTTACATGTGTATTCATCTACATGTGTTGTTGCATGAAAGAATAATGGAGGAGAAATGTTACGGAAAGTCCTAAGAGAGGTGTTCCTTTGGGAAAGATAGGCATGTTGTAGAGAAAAGAGATAGAAGGAAAAGGACAAATTGAGTAACTGCACACAAACATGTAAGAGCCATTCTTTCATTATTGTTCTTCAGATTGCCTAGATCCTCTTGAGACTCGTGGTTACCAAGAACAAAGTTTTTGGTTGTTACCATGAACAATCTTTAAGGAGACTGCAGGGAGTACTACACAGTATATAGAGAGAAGGCTGAGTAAATTCAAACCAAAGAAAGCCACTCACTTCTGTTTTATTGAATCTTTCAGATCTAAATGGAGACCAAAAACAACAGCCACTCCACTCCCCAAATTCTCCCTCTCCATAGGTAATAAAAATATAAATATACCTCTTGGAGTAATTAGCCCACCTTCTCTGACATTATTTTTGCTGGCCTCAATGGAACTTGCTCACGAGTAAGAATGTTTCAGATTGAAGTCTTACAAAATTAAATTAGGACCAAAGGGAGTCACGAATACCCTTGACCTTTGATGTCTGAAGTGAGGATTAGTGAAATCCACATACTAGCAGCTTCAGAGACACAGGGATAACACAGCACCTCCTCCCTATAACACAGCTCTTTGAGTTTAACTTTACAAGTCAGGTCAAATGAAGGCAGGTGCTGCAGCCTCTCTGATCAATTTCAGAGCAAGTTGGCAACTCCGAGGTTAAAGTAAACTTCAAAGAACAAGAGCCGGCACCTAAAAGTGAAAAGAAGCATGCAGTTTAGAACTTCTATAAGCTTCATATAGTTGTGTGACCATTCTTTTCCAATAATGCTGAATTGCAATGGCATCTATATACTTTTGTCCTGATATACCTGTGGATGATGAGGAGGAGGAGGAGGAGGAGGAGGAGGAGGATGAAAAGGTCATGTAGATTAGAAGTGCTTGGTGTGCAAAATCTACTTGTAATAGTTGGAAAATTTCCACAACTTGGGTGTCACATGTAGTATTGCACATTAAACTATTGTCTACCACAAAGCACACCAGCATTATCGCTAGTCCTGTGGTTCATTGGAACCTGTCTAACCAATTTCTAAATAATACTATGTACTGATCTTTAATGATGATGATGATGATGTTTCTTAGGAACAAGCATAATGTATTTACCGCCATTCTTCATTGTTCAAACCTGTAGGAGGTTCTTGAGAATCATTAAGAAGAGGAAGGGCCATAAGTCAGAGGTAGAGTTTCTGTTTTGCTTAGTAAGTCTGGGACTGTCCCTTGTCTAAAGCCCTGGAGAATCATTGCCAGTCATTGTAGACAATACTGAGCTACATGGGTCTGAATCGTTATGTTCTGTACACCAGATATTTTATCCTCCTAGTCCAGTACTTCCCATTCTGACTGGCAGTTCTCCAAAACCTCAACCAACTCTCAGATTCTTTTTAAATGCAGATGCAAAGGACTTAACCTGGGACCTTCTGCTAGATTACACTTTAACACTAAGCTGTGGCCCCTTCCATACATGTATGTATGCCTGTATACACTTTCTGTACTTTTCTGCAATTCATTTCAGAAGCATGTTTTTCACAACATCCCCATTTCATCATGTACCTAGGAAAACAGTGCATCTGATGAAGTGGAATGTAGTCTGCAAAACCTTACCAGGATGGTCCAACATGTGGCCCAAAGGCTCCTAGTGCCCCTCAAGACCTTATTTGGTGGCCTTCAGTAACATTTGAAGCTTCCAGTCCTTGTGTTGAAGCAAGGCGTGGGCTTTGGGAAGATTGGGTGAGGGTTCTGACAGTGTCCTAGAGTCCCCTTACCTCCTTCCCAAAGCCCGGTTAGCCATTTTCGAGCTTTGGGAAGGAGCTGGGAAGCTCTAGGACCCTGCCAGAACCTTGTACCTCCCTCCAAAGCCCCTGTTCACACGTGACATTGCATCATGCAGCCTGTGGATTGCATGTTGTAGTAGTATTATGGCCCATTTAGTATGAAAAGTTGGGCTCCCCTGCCTTAAGCCATAATAAATTTGTTAGTCTCAAAGCTGCCACAACTCTACCATGCCTAAACACACACTCCATAAGGTTGATGTGAGGATTAAAGCAATTAAGAATGAATGTAGAGTGGTTGTACATTACACACTAAAAACTTGTAAATCAAACAAGGTGCCTGACTTTTCAGCTTCTTCATTTCTCAATAGCATTGAGTGATACCAGAGCTCAGAAACATCTGCCTGGTAACACCCCCACCCACCCCCAAAGCCAAAGACTTTGAATGCAGAAAGTAGAGATTGTGTAGCTTCTACTCTTCCAAAAACTAAAGAAAACACAAACATATAATTAATGTAGGAAAAGGCATGCAAGGAAAAGCAAGGTACATTTGGCTTATTTTTGCATAATTTATTCTGCCTCCAACATCCAGGTTATCAAAAGCTTGGATTGTGGTAGCAAAGGCCAAAGGATGATTAGAATACTGGGAAAGAAGAGGCATGAAATTTGAGAACAAATGAGCAGTAGGAGGATGTGGACAGAGAATAGCAAACAGGGAGAAAAAAACTGTATAGTGGTACCTCTGGTTACGTACTTAATTCATTACGGAGGTCCGTTCTAAACCTGAAACTGTTCTTATCCTGAAGCACCACTTTAGCTAATGGGGCCTCCCGCTGCCGCTGCACTGCCAGAGCACGATTTCTGTTCTTATCCTGAAGCAAAGTTCTTAACCTGAAGTGTTATTTCTGGGTTAGTGGAGTATGTAACCTGAAGCGTATGTAACCTGAAGCGTATGTAACCCGAGGTACCACTGTACAGGCATAGGTGCTTCATTCAGTGATTTCTGAGAGCTCTTCATAATCTCTCACAAGCTTTTAAAACCTATACAATTCTAGTAAACTTTTCTCAACATATCTCAGTGCTGGACACAAATTATGTGCCACCTTGCACAATTCACTTAGATAGGTAGGACTAGGCATGGGGGGAGAAAATCAATTTTATTTGCATTTTGATGTGAAACTACCCAATTCACACTTCTCATACCAATGCACAAACCAAAATGCAGCTATTCTTCAAAATGTTCACTTCGTGAAATTTTACAATGCTCTTCTCCAACCAGTGTTTATAAAAAATGCATGTTAAGAGAAAATGCATATACTACTTTTTAAAAACATAGACAGATGCATTATATCAAGGAAAATGGGTTGAAAAAATTAGTATATTTGTACAGAAATGCATATAAAAACATGTTTATTAGGAGAAATTGAACTAAATGCACTAAAAATACAGATGAATTTTCATGAGGATTTTTTTTGAAATTTAAATTGCTGTAGAAATGCAGACAACTGAATAGAAGATGAATTAAAAATGAAAAAGTGAGGAAACCAAAATTGTCAGATTCATCCATCGCTAGGTGTATAACATGTAGCTCTCATATTAACATTGACAAAGGCCAAGGACTATGCAACTACTTCTATTAAACAACAGCAAGTCAGCAAATGGGCAGTTTCTTGGAGTTCAATCCCAAACTGGCAAGAGGACAAGCTCTGAAATTCAGTCAAGAACTCTGGATAGCAAAGGGGGTACTTTTCCTACCTGGGAAATTAAGTACGATAGTGAACAGTTACCTGTATTCAGTCCCAGGATTCATGATACCTTTAGTGCCCATGGGATTATATCCTGAGGAGCTGAGTTAGAAAGGCCAAAGAAAAGACCTCTCTCTTTTCAGAAGTGGGACAGTTCAAGAAAGTAAATTGCATAGTGACTGATCAGTGCCCTTTGACACTTATCATGAAAAGGATCTCTCAGACTTGCTACTCAGGTTTTTGGGATCCTAAGCTTGCGACTTAGGCCTCTGTAATCCAGGAAGGGGAAGGAACCCCTTTGAGGCTTGTCAGGACCACACACCCAGAATCCAGGGCTTTTGTGGGAACAGAGATTTAGGAGGGATTCTCACAATATTTATGTATTTGTGATATCACTTGTCATTAAAAGCAGGAAATAAAAAAGATCACAAAGTGGTTTCCCAAAATCTATACAATGAAGTTAACCAATGCAATATAAGCAATTAAACTAGAAACAATAAAATATAAACAAAGCATCCTAAAACATCAAAAGACACAATAAAAGTCTACAGAATTGGACATCATTAACATCCAAAAAACTCAATGATCAGAGTAGCTAATCAGATCCACCATAGATCTGGGTAGGCTCATTAGAGTTGCAGATCTTTTTTCCACCTGAAGTAAGCATTTTCTATAACTGGGGTACCACTGCCAAGGAGGGTCTATTTTGTGTCCCTACACAGCAAATGACATTCACTGGGAGGAATAGCAGGGCTTTCTCTTCCATTCTCAAGCCATGGGCAAGTTCCAGACACAGGAACCACTCACCAACAGCACCTTCTTTTCATAGGGATTCATACCTAAAGATGTGGTCAGACAGTACACTGCTTTTGGTTCAGGGCACAGGAGCCAACTCCTAGGGGCCCAGCTCTTTTGCACCCCCCTCAATGTTCAAAAAATCAGGGAGCAGAGGAAGAGCCAAGAATGGAGCTGATCTTCCTCCTCCAGCCATGGAAGGGAAGGAGTGGAAAAGCCATTCCCAGTCAGTGGCAGTGACAGGAGGAGAAAGAGGAGGGCACTCATGGAGCCTATCATGGCATGGCATGGCTTCGTGGCTTATGTGGCTCCTCCTCCTGCCATGTAAGGGATGGCCAGTGGCAGGAGGAAGAGGCTGAGTGCCAGAGAGGAACCACCGGCCATTGAAGCCATGCTGCCACCATGTTTGGCTCTGCCTTCTGGCTCCTCCCCACATCCTGACATCATGTGTGACATCATACGCACGCCTCCCCACCCTGCAAAAAAAAATCTCCCTTGCAAGTTGGTGTCCCTTGTTCAGGGCAAAGTTGAGCTTACCAGGAAGCTGCAAGATGATTCCTACTGCACCTAATTCCTTCAAAGATGACGATGTGCACTGTAGATCTCATTCAAATAATGCTACTAAAGTTGCAGGCTTTGTTTAATTAGATAGGGTGAACTTAATTCTGCCACATTCAGGCCTGACAGCCTATCCACTATAACACAGTAGCTCCTGATAATCATCATTAAACTAGAAGCATAGAAATACCTTGGAAAAAGACTGCACCTTAGTGGTAGAACACATGCTTTGCATGTAATATGACTACGGTCCAATCCTCACCACACCCAGATAAGACTAAGCAAGATTCTTATCTTAAACAATGAAGAGATGCTACTGGTCAGAGTGAGCTTGATGGAGCAAGGGCAGCTTCCCATGCTCCCATCTAAGAAATTATTATTGCTATGGAGGTGCAAAATATAGCTGTTTGACCAGTGGCTATTGAATATGTCCAGTTTCTAAAATAATGGATCTGTATACACCAGTGAGATAGGACATGCTATACTGTAGGCTTTTAATCTCACAACATTGTGATATATGCTGAACAGCAAAGTAACAAAAATATAGATCCACTCATATGAATGAATGAAACATATACACTGAAGGTGTAGTAGCCAGTGCCAGATATTGATTGGGGAGAATGTAATGAATTGTATGATCTATAAGACCATAATCCTGCTATTAATTTCCCTTTCAGGTCATAATCACATACACTTCTGAAAAGCCAAACTAATCACAAAGTGAGTCATCC